>NW_018165374.1:125327-132236 GCF_001263595.1 Phalaenopsis equestris
TTATATATATATATAAATTCAATAAAATAAAATTTGAAATTTAATTCGAGCCGAAATTAGAGCTCGAACACGAACAAAAAAAAAATTTAACGAGCCGGACACGAACAAGCCTTCGATTCGCTCAGGCTCGACTAATTTACACCCTTAACTAGAATCGAAAGTAACAAAATATGTAATAAGTTTTTTAACATATTCTTATTCAAAAGGAAAAAAAAAGGATAATTTTGTTGTCGCGTAGTCATCTATGGTGAATTTTGGGCTTATTCAAGCCATGTTATTGGATATAAATCTTTATAATTCTTCCCTATTTGCAAATAATGCAAAAACAAGTTTGAATATCATATATAACTCCTCAACAACCAAAACTATATTAATGCCAATATACGTTGAGCGCTACACAAGCAAATAAAAACAAAGAATGCTTGAACTTAACGCCAGGCATAGAAGTTGCACACTAAAATGGATCTACTTATTATAAAAGGGCATATACCATTAAATCTTTGTACCCCCAATAGGTCGTGTCTTTGCTCCAACAACTGCAAATGCAAGGACCTAACATTACGTCAAAATACGAAATAGAAGATTGATTCACATGATCATTCACATATTATTTCCCTAAACATGCATTGTCTTTTGCTCTGAAACTTGAATTGCGGCAACAAAACTTTTTACTACTTTCCCAATCCAAAAGAGCCCCAACACAAACGATGAAATTTAACTCGAGCTGAAATTAGAGCTCGAACACGAACAAAAAAAAATTAACGAGTAGGACACGAACAAGCCTTTGATTCGCTCAGGCTCGACTAATTTACACCCTTAACTAGAATCGAAAGTAATAAAATATGTAATAAGTTTTTGAACATATTTTTATTCAAAAAGAAAAAAAAGGATAATTTTGTTGTCGCGTACTCATCTATGTTGAACTTTGGGCGTATTCAAGCCATGTTATTGGACATAAATCTTTATAATTCTTCCCTATTTGCAAATAATGCAAAAACAAGTTTGAATATCATATATAACTCCTCAACAACCAAAACTATATTAATGCCAATATACGTTGAGCGCTACACAAGCAAATAAAAACAAAGAATGCTTGAACTTAACGCCAGGCATAGAAGTTGCACACTAAAATGGATCTACTTATTATAAAAGGGCATATACCATTAAATCTTTGTACCCCCAATAGGTCGTGTCTTTGCTCCAACAACTGCAAATGCAAGGACCTAACATTACGTCAAAATACGAAATAGAAGATTGATTCACATGATCATTCACATATTATTTCCCTAAACATGCATTGTCTTTTGCTCTGAAACTTGAATTGCGGCAACAAAACTTTTTACTACTTTCCCAATCCAAAAGAGCCCCAACACAAACGATGAAATAAAATATACCTCAAATCAAAGCTTTACAATACAACAAATAGATAAAATCTATCTTTACTTCCATAAAAGGCAGTGCAACCATAAAATTTTTAAAGACTTCTACATTTCTTCAGATTGAAGCATCTTTCTTGACAAAAAGATACCAAAGATATTAAATTATTCAAGTCTAATACTTGTTTGGCTTCGATTAATGCCCCATAAAACCCACCGTCCATCTTAAACTTCATCACGTCAAAATCATCATACGCCACATTGCTTCTCATACAAACATAGGCACTCTAACATAGCTCATAAGTGGAAAACAAATTCTCATGCGATCACACATACTATGAATAAGCTTAGCAAAGAATTCATTGATCATTGCATTGACTCATGTTACTAACAAAAAAAAAACTATATTTTAGAATAAAAGCCTAACGCTCTCTAAGCTAATTATATCTCTATCATACAATTTGATATCATGAAAATGTTTATAGGAGGGTGGTAAAGAGCACGAGATTAATGAAATTACCTATCAACAATTATCAAATTTATAATTCCTCAAATCACAAACAATAGACTTTAGACCCATTAAGGTATCTTAATGCATGCATAGTAAATACAGATTATGCTTTTGATAATGCATATTGGAGAGCCTGTAGGTCATCCATGAAAACTATAAATAAAGCAACAATCCCTATTGAAGTTATTTGCTCTAAAACATCAAGCAAGTTTTTCTCTGTAATACATTATTGAATCACCAAAAAACCTTTTTCAGCCCTCACAGCTTCAATCATAAGCTCAAGCATAATTGAATACCCAAATAACAACTTCTACAATTTATTGTTGAATGGGCATTTGCATATATTTTTTTAGCCAAAGCCCAAACCTTTTCAAACCATCGAACTTTTTGATCTTATGATCCATCCCCATTGTATTCCTCATTAAGCAATGATAAAGTTAATAAAAACTTATTTGTCAATGCAAAAGCACCTGCCATTAACATCAACCATTAAGAAATGTGGTGAAAACATAGAATAATAACAAAGATCATGTGGTTCAACCAACAAGAATGACCTAAACCCCAAAGAGGATAGATGAACCAATCTATTAACAAGCATCCACAAGTGTACAAACAGACAGGTCACAAACAATTGCTCTTCTAAAAATTCATGTACACCCAATCTTACAATAAGTGAAAGCTTAAATTTACCGGGCTTAAAAAAATTGGGAAAACAAATTAATGCTTGTTGAATCTATAAAAATAAATAATATAATAAATAAAGAGATTTAAAACATACCAAAGGATCTACACCTCCTCTAGAATGGCACCACACGAGTCTCATCTCTTTCATATTTCTCAACAAAAGTAAATTATAACCTTTAAGAGCACTTTAGATTTTCTTTCCCTTTATTCTACTGTAAGAGTTTAAAGAGGTAGAAATTTCAATCCACATTTGGTTCAAATGTTGACTTGGAGCTAATCCAAAATTACAAAATCAGAAAAAAATTTTGCACCTGATAAAAGGAACTTTTGTATTTATCCTAAAAACATCTATTTTAAATTTGGTGGCTATCTTGACAATATTATTAAGGCAGTATTCTAGCAACTACTACTTTAATTGATGAAAATATCAAACATATTCATATCCAAAAACAAAAATATTTTTTGCATTTATCCTAAAATAATGTATTTTGAACTTTGGGCTTATTTCATAAAATATTACTGAGCAATCATTCTAACGAGTATTGCATTTATTGGTGAAAAGATGAAATCCAAAATTAAGCCCAAAATAGACGTAAGCATGGCTAACAATGCGAAAACTGTCCAAAAAATGGCATAGTTATAGATTATTTTAAAAAAGAAAGCAATCGAATCATCTAAGGATGTTTTTTCAATTTGAATTACAAAGACTCTTATCCGGTTGAATTTTTAATTTATGATGAATTTGTTTTTTGATTTTGCAATGATGAGAAAATTCTAAATCAAACAGAACAGAATTGAAAAGTTTGCGAGTAAATCACTTGTTACTCCTTGTATATGCAAATTAAAATAGTAAAGCTCGAGTCTAATAGATTAATGGTCGAGTGGTATGGGTACTAGAAACTATAAATGCATGCAGCTCAAAAAGGCCCAAGAAATTGCCAGGACTTGTATAAAAACAACAAGGCTGTACCAAACAAAACTAGTTCGTAAAGAAAATTTTCAAGCTGTCAGATCAGATTTGGGCCTTGGATAAATATGATCAGCTGGGTCCAATGAACTGCTGAAATTGAATCAATAAGTTCGGTCAATCTATCAACCTTTTAGGTGCACAGCCGAAAATTGTAACCAAGGTAACAATCATAAAATCTTAAAAATCAAAATTCAAATTAAAAAAAACTGGTTTCCCAAAGTTTCTCGAACATTCAGATAGAACAGAAGAATGACAAATAAATTAGATACCAATAAGACAAAAGATGCTTTATAATCAAACCAATCCATGGTCTCTGGAATATATATATATATATATATATATATATATATAAGAAAATAAAAATATACAATGGCTTCAATCATATCTTTTCATATAATTCATCCTCCAAAAATGTGTTTCGCCATAGAATCACAAACAATTACAGCTTCCGAATTTAAGCTCTAATACAGTAAAGAACAAATAGAAACAATAATGACTGAATCTCAAAACAAATAATTTCTGAATAGCTGTGAATATGAGTAGGTATTCCCTTTTTTTTGGTGGGAAAGGAAAGATAATATCAGCTTAGGGGAAAGACTGGCGTTGCAGCAATTAGGCATGCATCCTTTCACTAAGCTTTCTTGCACTTCGCACTATGTTAGCATAGCTCATAACAGAAATTTACAGCCTAGAATCATGGATTAAATCAAGTAAGATTAATGAAACTCAAATAAAATTATTCGTGCAAGAGAGAGAAAAATAAAATGTGTCAATTTTCTAACTCTTAAAAAAGCTAGAAACAGTTAATGTGACTGTTCTTTAAATAAGGCATTGTATTTTCCCTATGGTCCCATTGAAAATTAAAGGCAATCAAAACATTTTATCCTTAGATAAAAGCCAAGTATCATTTCGATTAAAAAGAAATGGGAACTGGAATAAAATTGGTGATGCCTACGTCCCAAAATTACAAGTTTTAAGTTTAACTATGGTTAAAACTTTATTTCGCTACATAAAGGATAAAGACCATTAAGTATGCAGCTCAAGTACCAAGTAGATAAAAAATTCAACATTGTATTATAAATGGCCATGTTTTCATAAAGAGAACAAGGGAACATACCAAGTTTGAGAAACAAAACAGACATGACCTCCAACATATGCTCAGTAGGAAAACTGCACTTTTTAAGCATTTTATCAGATACACTGCACATAGATGCAACTGCAGATGCTTCAGGACTACTCTCCACCTCATAGTTATTTGACTGACCAGTGCCCAACATTAAAAGGCTCTGATTTATATGAAAGTTTATCAATTCTTTCAGAATATCAGCTACAAGCTTGGAGGTGTCAGAGTCAGATTCTAAATATCCTGAATGTAACAGCAAAAATAATACATCTTAAGTTTCTGTTTTTCTCAAAAAATAGCAGCATATCATGCAGGTTCAAAACTAATTTACATGCGGAAGAAGCAAATCAAGAAATTTAAGCCTAAAAACAAGAGAGAATAAAAAAGGCCAACAATACAGAATTTGCATAAAAAGCTTGAAAATACCAACAAAAATATCATCAACCCATATTAAGCCAAAACAGAGTTTGTAATTATGCACCTATAAGAGAAATGAAGACAGGAGGAAGATATCTTATCCACATGCTTGGAAATGCATCTCCAAATTTACTTAAAAGAATTTTCAGCAACGCTGATGCAGAAACAATAGTATCCACAGGACTCTTTTCAGCTGTGGAGATGTATGATGCAAGGGCTGACATGAAGTCTTCTGCTTTGGGGACAAAAACCTTAACATCTGAGTGCTCCAGCAGTGCCTCGAGAATTCTTAGAATATGTCTAGTTGTCCATGAAAAATGAAAACCAAGCAGTTCATAGGCATCAGACAAAATTTTCATTCTGACTTTATCTGAAATATAAGGGAGCACAGTATTCATAACATTTAGCATGTGGAGAGTTTCCAAATTCTCAGGTTTGGACACAGTGTTGTTCAGAGCAGCGTCTGTAGGTTCAATTGAACAGGTGTTTTTCACCAATGCGATATACTTTCTAAGCATACAATGTACAACTTTGCTAGCCTTTTTGGTAATGGAGGAATTATGGCAATTTTTTAAAAGCACTTCAAGACAGGATTGGGCACATCTCCGAACCTGCAAAGACACAATCCATTCCATATTGCAGAATTATTAATCATTTCACAAGGGAACAAGAATTGGGCCAAAGCCACTAGTTCAACGTAGACAACACAAAACAAATGGTTAGGAGAAAAACATCATGTTAAAAGCATCTTCTTAATTGTGTCATTTCTAACACAATCAATCTAATTATCAGTACTAAATTTATTTCACTTCTTTTTGTGCATAAAATAATAAACTGAATTATTTTACACAAGCAGGTGAAGATACTTATGAAATGCAAAAAAGGGATAGTTGACATTATATAAGATACTATGTAATTTTCTCCTAGACAGCATAAAAGATAGTATTAAAGGATTTTCGCACCTAAGTTTTCTATTATATTGATCATCACTCTTCATAATCTGTCAACAACAGTATGAATGTGGTTGAATGTGTAAGGGAGGTTGGGGAAGTTTGTATAAGATGTAAAGAGACTATCATCTCCATTCAGATTTAATGCTCTGAAACTAATATTTGACAGCCCAAGCCAAACACGTGCAAGTTTCCATTTTCAACATGAGAATCATCAATGTTAATGTCTGATAAGTGATATGAATTACCAGCTAAATTTCAATATGATCATATCGAATAACCATATGGCCACATCTAACAGGCATTGTGATGTCAATTACCTAAAGAGATTGTGAATAATACTAGTAATAAAATTAGCTGTGCATTGTGCCTTCCTTTCCGACCAGTAAACAATTTTGAAAAATTGTACCTTTGGGCGCTTATCCACTGCAAAAAGTAGCAGAGTCTCAAGAGGCAATTCAATCGAAGGCCAATCTTCCAAATCCACTCTCAGAGCCACCAGACCCAATGACTTGACCATAGACCGCAGGGTACCGGTCGACAGACCGCCAGCTGGATCCCTCAGGAAGGAAGCAATAACGATCGCGGCTTCTTTAGCCTTGGCCTTCGGCAAGGACTCCGTGTGGACTAGAGGGAGCACAACGGCGACAAAAGCAGAGAGAGCAGCAACACCTTCCCGGTCCGCTCGATCGGCGTCGCGAACCGCAGCAATGCCGGCGGCAAAATATGCAGAAGGAATGAGAGGGAGGCCTTCCTCTAAAAGTATAGACTGCATAGCGGCGGCGGTAGCGCAGAGATGGCGGTGCTGCTTTGCGGTGGACCGTGAATAGCGCTCCATAAGCGCACGGCAGACATAGCCGTCGCCGCGGAGTTCGAGG
>NW_018165374.1:134753-136285 GCF_001263595.1 Phalaenopsis equestris
GAGAGGACGACTGCAGATCTCATGACAGCCCTGTCAGGTATGTATGAAAAGGAGAATAACAAGGTGTACTTGATGAAAAAGTTATTCAATTTCAAGATGGTGGAAGGTGTTTCTGTTGCTTAACACCTAAATGATTTCAATACTACCACAAATCAATTGTTGTATGTTGAAATTAATTTTAATGATGGGATACGCGTGTTGATATTGTTGGCATCGTTGTCAAATAGTTGAGAAGTCATGAGGATGACAGTTAGCAGTTCTGCAGGTAAATTTAAACTAAAATGTTATGATATTCGTGATTTGATTTTGGCTTAGGAGTTGTGCAAAAAAGATTCTGGCGATCTCAGGTACGAGTTCGACATTGAATGTTGATTTCAGATGGAGATGGCAGGACAGGAGCTCAAATAAAGGAAGATCAAAATCAAAGTCTGTTCAGCAGCCAACCTGGTGGAATTGTGGCAAGGCTGGCCACATAAAGAGGAACTGCAGGAATCTCATGAATGTGGAGAATGATAGCGCAAATGTGGTATCTGAATAAGTACATGATGCATTATTGCTGCAGTTCATAGTTTTGTTGATGGTAAAAGTAAAGAAGATAGTGGGTCTGAGGCGCCAATGTCTATTGTTCCACAGACAGATGGTGAATAACCACAGAGCTATAAAGAAATCTTGCAAGATGAAAGCTCGAGCAAGTGAGAGCTGGCAGAACTTTCACCAGGGAAGAAGACATTACACAACAAGTGAGTGTACCAGGTGAATACTGAGCTTGATGGCAGTAAGAGGTACATGACTAAACTTGTTGAAAAGGCTTTCAGCAAAGACACGATATTGCTCATGCAGTGGAAGTTGTAAGCAAGGACAAGAGTAATCCAGGAAATAGCTTGGAGGTGCAAGGCTATTTGGACCCTGCTGATATATTGACTGAGGGTGCCACTCTTGAGAAACTAAAGTTGTGCACAGCTTCAGTTAGTCTTCTAGAGTGAAAACGGAAGCTTTAAGTTGCAGAGGTGGAGGATTCATGTTTGAATAAAAAAACGACACCGCTAGTGGAGGATATCAATTTGAGGAAGGAGATGTTGTTGTATGTATATCGGTCTCTAAATGAGAGATTGTTAGTGTTATAGCCCTATAGGATTTTTTGCATATGCTTCCCGCTCCCGCCTTTCGCTCCCCTAATCGCGAAACATCACGATCCAGCCTCCCGTGAACAGCTCCCGCTCCCGCCTCCTGCTTCGATCATGAAAAGTCGTGATCCTTCACTGTTTCGCGATAACTGCTGCTCCCGCCTCCAGGATCACAAAATGACGTCTCCTTCAAGTTGCAAATAGAAGAGCTCTCCTTAAGGTTTTCAGAAGTCACGATTTTGGTGTTCTTCTTCGGGTTTCCTCGGGACAGAGAAAGAGAAGTGCAAGAAGTAGTTCATTGCGGTGAAGGAAGAAGAAAGAAGAAGAATAAGATTGTTCTCCCTTGGCTTCTTCTTGACGGCTTGTGGCTGAAGAAAAATTGGTTTTATTTAACTTGTAAGTTTATCT
>NW_018165374.1:136385-143879 GCF_001263595.1 Phalaenopsis equestris
GCTTGTAATATGGTTGTTTTGGTTCGAAGATATAACCTATTGAGCAAGAGCCTGAGACATGACATGTTTCATCTGAGTTTAAAAGTGTCGCGACCCGACCTGGGGTTTGGAGTTAACTAAGACGAGAACGGACGATTAGACGGTGAAAAGCAATTCACTGTTATTCTAATCCTATCACTGACGATTTGATATTCAAATTATACATGAAAACCATTAAAAAAAGCAATAAAAAATTATAAATAAAAATTTGTACATTTTTATTTATTGTTCTCATCTTTTATGCACATTTGTTCCACTTCTACTTATCTTGTTCAACTGTTTAAAACCAAAAATAATATTAAGCAATATAATGAGTTATCTAAAGATAGCAAAAGAGTAATCACACTCTCAAACTACAGTAACCCAAGCAAAGGAAATCGATATGCAGGCTAGTTCTTTTTTTAAACTACAGTAACATAATTTTTTTTTCATTTTATACACGCTCTTTGGTTTTCTTCAAATTTATCTTCTTCAAAACTCTTGTGACCTAATAAAAATTTTTTAGACTTTGGAATTTTAAAGTTGGAATCGACGGTATCATTCGTTAAGGCTCAAGCGAAGATTCTTAGTCCATAAGTCTAGTGTGTGAGTTTAGATAAAATTCTATATAAATTGATCGAGTATACATTATCAAAAGCTAAAGGTTGATGAACACATAAGTAAAATTGATTAGCTTTTTTTTATATTTATTTAAAATATATTTTAATTATTACAATAAATTATAAAAAAAATATTTCATAATTTTAAAAATTAGTTATCCTAATTTTCTCATTTTTTATAAATGAAAAAATATGAGTGAACATGTGTTTACTTTGCTCTTATTTATCATCTACTATTATAATAAATTTAATTGGTCCTAATTTCTTATATTAATAACTATAATTTTTTACTCAATGTAAATAAAAATAATAATAATTTATTGAAAATTTGTTAATTATGTGTTTCTTACTTTGTAAATTTAATTAATTCTTTATATTTCAGTTAATCCATTGATTTTTCTTAATTATGTCAATTATAATTAATTACAAACAATTACATAATTATATTATAGTAATTGAATTTGGTCTTAGTTTTGATTCCCTAAATTTATTAAATTAATTATATTTTTTTTTACCAAAACAAACAATTTATTTTCAACAGTGTCATTATCACTATTACTTGGGCGCATAAAATAGTGACGCTAGCATTACACTAGCAAACTAATGTCAAAGCACTAAACCTGTTCTAATTTACTCGTAATGATAAAATCACAATTAATTGTATTTCTATCTATTAAAGGATTTGTATATATTTTTTTTAATAATTTTATTAATATTATTTGAAGATATAATTTGGTCTTTAAATATAAAAAAAATTAATGAAATTTTAATTCTTAAGAGCTTAAATATAATATCAATTCAAATGATTTTCCCCATATTTGTGTGTGTGTCTATGTATGCGTACCATGACCTCTTGATAGAGCAGCATCTCTGAAGATCGTAAGTTCATGAGTTCTAATTCCCCCGTATGTAGGGTATGATAATCAAATATTTAGCACACCTAGGAATGATCGTGACTCGTCCAAGAACCTTCGGCCATTTCTTTTTAATATATATATATATAAATATATATTAATTTCCTCACGCACAAAAAGGTCCTTTAGGGAACCCTTGAGCCACATCCCTCTAATTAATCTCTAAATTGTTTGTATGATATTTTTAATTTTATATTTTGTATATTTTATAAGAGATTATATCGTATCAATTAGTTGGTGATAACATTTCAATCATCATTGTTATAGTAAGTTTAGTAGGATTTGAAGAAGCTTTTTAGGTTTTAAAGCTTGGGATATTTTTCTCTTATGAAAATAATGACTTATCATTTAATCATGACTGCATGAATGCTACATCACGTAGTCTTGGAGAGTATAAAATATTACATCAAGAGTTCTGATGTAGGTTCATGTATGAATGATAGTATTTAAATGTTAATGGTAGTATTGTGGTGTTACTTTACCAAAATAACACCACAATACTACCAATAACACATCTAATAAATCATCTGCACCTAATCCAAATGTAGGTCATCCGGATGTAATATTTTTTCCTTGGAGGGAGAGTTTAACTTGCATTAGCAAGTTGTTAGTGGAGTTTTAATGGCAAGGATTAGCCCAAATACTAAGCTAGTATGATGTTGAACCGCAGAAAAATTATTAGATCTCATCTGCTCTCACTCACTTGATTTGACAAATGCCATTGATTTTGTTTATATCTAATTAAAATATTTTAAATCTTGTAAAACTATTTCATCATTTTTTTATCATTAACTAGGCTTGATTTCTGCTTAGTTTATTCATCTTTATGAGCTTGATTACATATCATACGTTCATGATAGTTTTAAAATGTTTGATTCATCTTTATGAGCTTGATTACATATCCTATGTTCATGATTGTGTGTGTGAACCTAAATTTTCATTTTTATATGCATAGCACTTGCATCTTTATCATTACATCAAAAGTATCACTTCTATTTACTTTTACAAGGAAAATACATCTTTTACTGGAGAGATTTATGACACCTTTTAAATGTAAATGTAAAATTTTAGGCGTTAGATGTGTAGATACATGAGAATTTTGTAAATTTTCCAAAATCATAATGAGTTGCTGCTCTTTAGTGTAGATTTACATTGTTTTAACATTACTAGCTTGGTTTGTTGATTCACATGCTTATGTGATAATTTGATGATTATTTTTGTTCATGTTCCATGGCTCTTTAATAATTCACTTGTGACTAAGCTAATGATTTTTGAGGAAGTTTAGGGTTTAGCAAGCAAATTTAGTACATTCAGATCAAGTCTATACCATTCAAGGCTAAAGAGTGGATCTAGTCTATCTATTGAATAAACCTGTTCCTGAACCAAATCTTGATTTGATGGACTCCAAGTAGCATTTTTTTAGGCCCTAAATAAGGTGGCTCAAAACTAACCTAGGCTGAACCAAGTTTTACCCAACCTTGGTTAACCTTAACCTGGTTTAACTCAACTGGCTTAGGTGACCTATAGATAGGTCCAATTTGCCATCAGATTAATCCCTGGACTCATTGTTAACCCTTGATCCCAAATTAAGTTGTTAACAAAGTATGGCACAATTTAACGTAAAAATTATAAAAAACTGAAACAGCATTACAAAACAATTTGCAAATGCTTTTTATTTATTTATTTTTAATTTGATACACTAATCCAATGCTTAGCTTCAATCTTATGAAACTGGCTAATTTAAGAATAATGTAATAAATACTTGGACCTCGAAAAATAAATAAATAACTCACATTCTGTTGCCAGTTCTTTCTGGATGTTGAAAGAAAATGCTCGCTCCCTGGACTAAATCAGCTTCTTTTCATGGGAAAGGATTCCTTTCCCATCTGCTAAATGAATTCAGAAGACATGAATCAGCCTTGTATCGATAAAAGAGATTATTAAACTACCTCTAGCTAGATCTTCTCTTGTGCTTATTGAACCTTGAGGAAGCAAATGATTTCGAATTTACAGACAATTTGTCTAACTTCGGCTTCTTAACTCTTGAAACATTCATGTTTTGCTTCTGCTTTTTTGTAAGAGTATCAACTCCACTGACTTTTTGCTGTTCAGCATGTCTCCTCTTATGATTGGTAACTGTATTTCTTGTCCATGCCTTATTTCTGCTGTGTGAATTAGAAACACCGGTTCCATACATCATTTTACTAGAACTCCTCTTGGAGAAGCCGTTCAGCTCTTTCTTCCCTGACATCATCTGGGAACTACTTGATTTATCCATTGAAGGTTTCTTGGATGGATTTAGTGCATTATCACGTAGCCTTTTCTTCCCTCTGCAAGTTCAAGTCATAATATGATAACTGGATTGAAAGAAATATACTTTCAGGTAAGAAACAGTTATGCATGAATGGTTTTCAACCCCTTCGAAAGCCTGCTGACCTTTCTGCAGATTCAGATGTATTAGCCGCTTTGTCAATTTTCTGGGTGGCTCGCCCCTGCAATTATGAAGATCATTCATCACATCATCAAATGTAAATCCTACAAGAAATCATGGTGTTTAAGAATTTGGAATAAAGCTTGGACAATAGACCACAAAATAGGGTAGCGCAAGCAAAGATGAAGTAAGATTATGGCATTCCTAACCGAAAACACTGCAGTTATTCTCATTAAGCATGTGCTTTGAAAACAGTTTCAAATTTGTCATAATACCCGTGTGATGTAAACTGATCTCCTAAAGTAGTCCTACTTTTGGATATATCCACAATATAACAGGTAAAACCAATACTATTCATAAATATTGTTTAAAATCATTTTTCCAAACTCCTATAAAACATATTTGGTAAAACATAACGGAGGACCAATAATTACTCTAATTGAATTATGGCATACATGTTATAATTAAGCATAGAACTGAAACACAGTGCGAAAATACCTGATAAAATTCACGAGCAAACATATCATTATGTGCTGCACTAGAAGTGCTCTCAAGTAGTCAAAAAAAGTCAAAAGAAAAGCAATGCCTAGAATAAATTTTAGACACATCAGGTACTAGATTTAAAAGGCGATCCAGGATGGCATATTGGACTAAAAAACAAGGAACAGGTGGTTATGACATTTCCATGTTCCTGGCAAGCCATATCTGCCATGTAAAAAGATTAAAAGCTAGTCCTTAACAGTAAGTACCTCATGAATGAACTTAATAAAGTTTTTGTACTTTTCTGGCGTTTGGTTTTCAACAGCTTCCCAACTGCACTTTCTGATCAAGATCTCAACGATGATACTGACCTGATGTGCTAGGAATTTCCTATAGTGAGATCAAGTCTATACCATTCAAGGCTAAAGAGTGGATCTAGTCTATCTATTGAATAAACCTGTTCCTGAACCAAATCTTGATTTGATGGACTCCAAGTAGCATTTTTTTAGGCCCTAAATAAGGTGGCTCAAAACTAACCTAGGCTGAACCAAGTTTTACCCAACCTTGGTTAACCTTAACCTGGTTTAACTCAACTGGCTTAGGTGACCTATAGATAGGTCCAATTTGCCATCAGATTAATCCCTGGACTCATTGTTAACCCTTGATCCCAAATTAAGTTGTTAACAAAGTATGGCACAATTTAACGTAAAAATTATAAAAAACTGAAACAGCATTACAAAACAATTTGCAAATGCTTTTTATTTATTTATTTTTAATTTGATACACTAATCCAATGCTTAGCTTCAATCTTATGAAACTGGCTAATTTAAGAAAAATGTAATAAATACTTGGACCTCGAAAAATAAATAAATAACTCACATTCTGTTGCCAGTTCTTTCTGGATGTTGAAAGAAAATGCTCGCTCCCTGGACTAAATCAGCTTCTTTTCATGGGAAAGGATCCCTTTCCCATCTGCTAAATGAATTCAGAAGACATGAATCAGCCTTGTATCGATAAAAGAGATTATTAAACTACCTCTAGCTAGATCTTCTCTTGTGCTTATTGAACCTTGAGGAAGCAAATGATTTCGAATTTACAGACAATTTGTCTAACTTCGGCTTCTTAACTCTTGAAACATTCATGTTTTGCTTCTGCTTTTTTGTAAGAGTATCAACTCCACTGACTTTTTGCTGTTCAGCATATCTCCTCTTATGATTGGTAACTGTATTTCTTGTCCAAGCCTTATTTCGGCTGTGTGAATTAGAAACACCGGTTCTATACATCATTTTACTGGAGCTCCTACCCTTGGAGAAGCCGTTCAGCTCTTTCTTCCCTGACATCATCTGGGAACTACTTGATTTATCCATTGAAGGTTTCTTGGATGGATTTAGTGCATTATCACGTAGCCTTTTCTTCCCTCTGCAAGTTCAAGTCATAATATGATAACTGGATTGAAAGAAATATATTTTCAGGTAAGAAACAGTGCATGAATGGTTTTCAACCCCTTCGAAAGCGAGTCTGCTGACCTTTCTGCAGATTCAGATGTATTAGCCGCTTTGTCAAATTTCTGGGTGGCTCGTCCCTGCAATTATGAAGATCATTCATCACATCATCAAATGTAAATCCTACAAGAAATCATGGTGTTTAAGAATTTGGAATAAAGCTTGGACAATAGACCACAAAATAGGGTAGCGCAAGCAAAGATGAAGTAAGATTATGGCATTCCTAACCGAAAACACTGCAGTTATTCTCATTAAGCATGTGCTTTGAAAACAGTTTCAAATTTGTCATAATACCCGTGTGATGTAAACTGATCTTCTAAAGTAGTGCTACTTTTGGATATATCCACAATATAACAGGTAAAACTAATACTATTCATAAATATTGTTTAAAATCATTTTTCCGAACTCCTATAAAACATATTTGGTAAAACATAACGGAGGACCAATAATTACTCTAATTGAATTATGGCATACATGTTATAATTAAGCATAGAACTGAAACACAGTGCGAAAATACCTGATAAAATTCACGAGCAAACATATCATTATGTGCTGCACTAGAAGTGCTCTCAAGTAGTCAAAAAAAGTCAAAAGAAAAGCAATGCCTAGAATAAATTTTAGACACATCAGGTACTAGATTTAAAAGGCGATCCAGGATGGCATATTGGACTAAAAAACAAGGAACAGGTGGTTATGACATTTCCATGTTCCTGGCAAGCCATATCTGCCATATAAAAAGCTTAAAAGCTAGTCCTTGACAGTAAGTACCTCATGAATGAACTTAACAAAGTTTTTGTACTTTTCTGGCGTTTGGTTTTCAACAGCTTCCCAACTGCACTTTCTGATCAAGATCTCAACGATGATACTGACCTGATGTGCGAGGAATTTCCTATAGTGAGCATGTGGGAGACAGGCAAATTGAATAAAAATGAGGACCACAAGAGATTACAGCACGTACCTTTGATCTAAAATGATTTTTCGAGACTAATGACCATGGCAATAATCCTAGGAGAATTTCAGGTAAGAGCTTTTTCAAGTCATTGCAAACTAAGGAGGAAGCTAAAACTTTAATGAAACCAAGAGTTGCCTGCTCAATGTTGGCACCACACATTAAAATAACGGGAGGTTAATGGCATAAGAAAATATGAATAATAAGATAACTCACTTTTATAACTTCGTTTGCTTTGCTTTGAAGCAAAACAAGAACTGCAGGTATCAGGTTGGGCACCGAGAGGCAAAAAGCAGCATCGTGATATATCAGCAACGAAAGTGCAGAAACTGCTGCACTGATGATGTGAGGAGAGGAACTTGAAAGATAACCAATCACCTGTCAAATCAAACAATCGTTTGCCACAACAAGAGGAAAATAAATTCAGGCGCCCATCCATTCAATATTCTAATGGCAATAGTTATCGACAACATGGTATGACCTTTAAAACACGCAGACCAAGGTTTCAATGTATAATGTTACGAAGTTATTATTGCTGACCCCATGAGCATTAAATTATACTAATTTGATTTGAATGACA
>NW_018165374.1:143979-145065 GCF_001263595.1 Phalaenopsis equestris
ATACATACATACATACATACATAAGTTATTGAATTGGTTTTGAGATACATCAAATTTATTTCAAGCAAGTCATTTTCAAATAAGAGCATGTATAATTCAATTTCTAATTGATTAAAGTTTGAACGATTATTAAACGAGTTTTCAATTTATAACATAATTACTAGCCTTAACTCTATAACTTCTAGTGATAATTACTGCTTTTCTTTGGTCGATCATGATGAAAAAATGCATCAAATACATATCTTTTTGAGATTGATTTTAACTTGTTTAAAGATGGCTTATCATACCAACATAACCAAATTAGCCAGAGTCATGTAGTATGGCCACTTCGACAAAGTCTTAGAAGCATGCAATGATCATCAATTGCCTACTAACTTCTAATTTGATTCTGAAAGCATGTTTGAAATACATATAGTTTGATGGTTTGCCAAATTTCTCTTTGATATTCATCTAAAATTTGAATTTCTCCAAGGAGGAAAACACTTTCACTAATTATTACATTTAATTGATGTGGGTTAAGTTAATCAAAATTCTATGTCTAAATTAACCTTAATTTGTCTTTAAACCTATTTTGACAATATTAAAGGGTTGATATTGAGTTGAGCAAGCCAACTTAATTTTAACATTGATCCAAGTTTGAATAAGGAACAAAAGTGATATTGGGTCAAATTACGATTGGATTCAACTAATATTAACTATTGCTATAATTTTTAATTGGTTACCAAAAAAATATAATATTTCTAAAAGTATATAAATTTTGTTTATTTATGAGAATTATTAACATATTGACAATAAAGATACACACGTGTTTATATCATTTATAGTTAATTTTAAGCTAAATCTCGTGCAAACCATCTTTGCTCTAGAGTGATTATTGAAGGAGTTTTTAGTTTCAAGCATGATTCTTAGCCTTAATAAGAGATCATAAGGTTGCTTCTTCTTAACTATCTTGAGTAGTGAAAGTATGGATCAAATACATATTTTTTAGATTGGCTCTATCTTGTTTATTAGTGAAGGGCTTTTCATACCAACTTAACTAAATAATTTGGAGGCTTGTAATATGGTTGTTTTGGTTCGAAGATATAA
>NW_018165374.1:145165-172294 GCF_001263595.1 Phalaenopsis equestris
GAGCATTAAATTATACTAATTTGATTTGAATGACAATTAACACATTTTGGAACTTGCTTTATGTTTTTTTATGGACATAGGCCAAGTTGGAAATTGAACAGCAAAAAATTTTCGTGTGAGATTTATTTAAATGAAGCTGGGCTTTATTTTTCAAATCGTTTGCTTATAAATTTCAATTGTGCAAATCATTTTGTTTTACTCATTTGTATGTGCATCTCATTTAGGCACCAACAATCTTATAATAGTTGTACAACAAAACGGAAAAGACCGCAGCGACTAGTCCAGTTAAAGTAATTCACAAGAACCTCTATATGTTGGTACGTAGAGGGGTACGCCTCTCTCTCACAATAGGGAGACAGAGCTACAATCTTAAATTAAAAACTACACCTTTTTTGTATATAGCTCAATGAATTCAAGTGTTAGAAAATTCAATAATAATCGTAATCTAGCAGTAAGGTTGATAGTAGAGGTCGCCGACGGCCGTGGGTAGGTGGAGATGGTAAGTGGTGGTCGACAGTTGTCGGCGGCTATGAAGGTCGATGGTCAAGGGTGGTTGGCCGCTATGGAGGCCGGTGACTACTCATCAGGTCTTCTCTTCAGAACAAGCTTTGGAATTTCACTTCTCATTTTTTTCTTCTCCTTCTCTCCCAATTGAAGAGAGGGAGAGTATTTATAGTTTATTTGGGAGGGGCATTTTAGACTTTTGGCACATAAACCCTTGATCATAAGTGATTTTTTTAGGATTTGGGTAGATAAATGATTCCAGAACTGAGTGATCTTAGACTCGTTGGATTCCTCTCATCAAACACTCGATTAAACTATAAATATATCAAACTTATGGTTCATTTGATCATCCACTTGATGAACCAAAACATCCAATTGTGCTTAAATGACTTGATTGGAACCAAATTCAATCAATTTTAAAATCGTTGGGTTAGTCTCGCCAAGACGCTCAGTTTGATTATGTTTTATGAAATCAAAGCTTGAACAGTCAAGAATTTGTATTTGAAATGTTTCTTGCTCAAAATGCATTGAGATTTGTGCTTGATCATATAAGTTTTTTATGATATAACAAAGATAAACATGAATTGACGTAATGTATCAACTGAATTTTATGTTTTGCATAAGAACATTAACGTGTTTTTGATGGTTGATAGCTATATAAATAAAATATTTTAGATTGTTCTTGCTTAATTTGAATGGATTGATTCTACTATATCTATGTAAATTAGAGACATGTACTAGATGTAATTATGGGTGTATTCAAGTGATTGAGTTTATCACACACTTTATTATGGTATGTAGAACAACAAAATGAATGTTGGAGTTATATTCAATAAGTTCAATCATACCTGTCTCCATTACATCCTGTGTTAGTGAGACGTGGCACAAGGTACATGGCAATCCTACGAATAGCGCAATAAATTGCCAAAGTTGTCGACAAGAGAATACTTACTTTATTAGAATTTAAAAGTACCCATTAAATTATACATCATATTAAAGTCAGCCCAGCTTAAATACAATTGGGCTCCAATAAATTATTTAGTTAATATCCTTCCATAGCTATTGAATTTTTGTTTGATAAATTCATGAATCGTCACACGTAACTCAATCTTTCACTTCACAAAACACCCTTGGCATTAAACATGATTTTGTCACCGGTTGTAATTCCAAGAATAAAATTAATGTAACTAGCTAGGAAATATGTAAAGAATGTTTTTCATGTGAAAACAAAATTTGGTGGAGAAAGGCAAAAATCCAATGCATTGATTGATAGTTCATACATGAATTAAGCAAAATAAGTTAAAAATGGAGAAAACCTTGAAAGTTTTGAGATGTCTAACAAGCACACAATTCTCATAATTTGTTAAAAGACTCCATATTGTATTATTTTTTTCATGAAATTAATTTCTAGTTGCATTAAGATGGAAAATGCTCCTATCACCTTCTTTAATTTTAGACATCAAACGTTTAAATATGCATTATACTTATCAAAGTTAAAGTATAGAGCAAAAATTATAAGGAATATTTTCATTCAAGCTACATATAAATCATAGATAATATAGTAAGATATGATGCATTCAAAGGCAATAACAAGTTTTTTATAACCTTTCAAATTAATACAATATAGATAAGTCCAGCATTGAACACGATGACAAAAACTTAGATATATAATAGTATGACACATAATTTTCTTCTTATAATTGGAGAAATGTATCAATACAAGCCATATGAATAAAAAATGATTACCATGTCAATTAAAACCTACTTAAGAAATTAATCCCAATGGTTGACATAACAATCATAATAACTATGAACCTTGACATATAAGATTTTATAATTTTAAAGGTAGATATTATTAATAAATTCATGAATAGGCTGACATAATTAGATTAGGTAATTTGGACATGCACGATATAGGATTTAAAATGCACCTATTAAATTTATTGATAAAATTAATGTTGAAAGATTAAGAAGGGAAAAAGAGTAAACCTAAAATAACTAGGGCAGAAATTTTAAAGACTTATAGGAAAATAGGCTTAAAATCTAATGTACATAAAAAAAGTGAATAAAAAAAGGAGGATTGAAATATGGGGCAATTATCACTTGATTTATATAAAATCAACCCCAAAGTGCTAAGAAAATGTCAATGATGATGCTGACATTAAATAAGCTTTCTTATAAATTTGTTAATAAATAAACCTGGAGCCAAATAACAAACTCTAAAGCTCTATAGTAAGTTTCATCTATCATCTTTGGAGACTGTAGCTTCACGTATGTTTAACTTCCTTACACAACCAAAATCTTTAACGAAATAGGCATTAATAGTAAAAGAATAAAAGATTTTCCTACAAATTTTTAATTCTATTGAAATATTCAACATAATATAATCAACTTGTTTCAATTTCTCAAAAAAGATCATACAATTAATATTTGTAAATCATGAATGATAAATATTGTTCTCGAAATGTATGCTTCATTTCAAACCAAGTAGATTTTATTTTAGGGGTATTTACATACATACCACCCAATTCCTATGTATTTACATATCTAACACCTAAAATTTGCTATTTAAATTTATTTCACCCAAATCTTTAATATCACATCAAAAATAGCACCATTGTAACTTTTAAATTGTAAAACACACCTTTTCATGCATAGTTAAGGTGGTAGGTGTGTAAAAATTCAAGATTAAATGTTAGATATGAAGTAAATAAGAATCGAGTTGTATGCATGTAAATATTCCTTTATTTTATTGGCACCACTTTACAAAAATGTTTGAGCAAATTTCATTAATTTATTTCAGCAAAATTAAGCATTTCAAAGAATTCTTCTATTTATCCATCCAATTTACAATATCATTAGCATTATCCATTCCATCAACTGTAGGGGTTATATTTTTAACTAAATACAAGATAAGGCAGTGCCCAAAATACTAGTTGAGTTAATTCTGTTCAAATTGAATCATTTAGTAATACATTAACTGCCCCTGATATTCAGCCCTACTTCAAGTTGAGATTGATATATTGTTGTATGCTTACGATGCTTAAGAGCCTAACGTTTTTAATGCATGTCTAGCACGCAACGTAGATTTAGATGAGATTAAATAATACAAAATGCATGCAACTTTGGCAGAAAAGCAAGAATTAATCTAAGAACAACTATCTACTACATTTGATGAAATTGAGAAATGGTGAAATCTAATTCAAGAGAAAAGATTTTGGACGCCCATTAGAAATGAATGACAAGAAAGGCAAAGATTATGAAAGCCACAAAAAATTTTGAAATTTCATGTCAATAAATAAAGTAATAATATAGCAAATCCGACAAAATTCATTCGTACTTTCAACCAATAATAATAAACAAAGAGAAGAAGAAGAGAGCGAGAGAGAGAAGAGAGAGAGAGAGCGAGAGAGCGAGAGAGAGAGAGAGAGAGAGAGAGAGAGAGGAAAGGTAATGAAACAAACACTAGGCAAGCTGACACTTGATAATTCTATCATGTAACAAAAGCAATGATTCTTACGTCAAAAGAAAAATTTTAATTGTTATAGAGTTTTTTCCTTCTTTTGTAAATATCTCGAAAGACATATTTTAGATCTCATGAAAAAGCTAATAAAATAAATCGCATCAGTGGAAAAAGCCCACAGTAATCACCTGGAAATGTTATTGTGAAAATAGAAAAGTTGAGAGTATAGTCGAGAGAATCACAAAAAAATCGCTGAAAACAGAGCAGAAAAGCCATCCAAACAATTCATTGAAACAACATAACAACTTCCTGTGGGCTTAGCGCAAGGAAAAAATATTACCGACCGGACAACGGCTGGGATCCACCGGATGTCGCTTTTTTTTCTCCTCCGCTCCTTCCGGTGAATCACAACAGGACACGCAGCTTGTGTCAGGGCTCCGAACGTAATATTTTTTTCTAATGCAAGCGAAACACAAATAGCCACAGCCAAGAAACCTCAAACAAAATCAACCAAGAAGTCATGATAATCCAATAAAATAAACTTCAAAGAATCCCCTAAGGTATCTAAAATAGAATACAGGATTCTAGAAATCCGCGGAAAGGAGTAGCATCATGTCGTCAGGGATAGGCTACATTAGAGGCTACATTGGAGGGAGCTTTGTCGAAAGGCGAAGCTCCTTTAAACGTGGCGTTGTCGACTGCTGGTCGGCACCCGTGTTTCAGAACATAGATAAAATGCCGTTTTTTTGCATACCTGCGTCGGCCGACGCTCGCGAAATAAAACTTACCAAACCTTCTGTCGCGATTTACCTCCTTTTCATCCAATGAGGGGGAACGTCAATCCAAGCGAAGTGAAAGGATAGTATAAGACATGCATATGTGAATAAACTTAAGTTGAAAGAAAATTCGACTAAATCATGCTTATAAATAATCTATTGATGCATGAATTCATAAAGAAAAAAAAAACAAAGAACATATCAAGCCACATTATGCCAAAATATTTAAAATGTTTATTCATTTACCATCAGTAATGACTATCAAATGACGCTTAAAATATTTCTAGACCCTATAATTCGCTTGATAAATTTGAATTGCCTGCCATATTTAGTTTATACAACCTGCATCACTCAATCATACCATATAAGTAAATAATATAACGTTATAATTACAACTGACTGAGATATACCTCAAATGAGTTAAATTGAGTCCATGATTATGCAAATTTAGCATGTTACCATATTATGGCTTGGAAACAATTGCTTATACAAAATAAGGATTATGTCATCGAAACAACTCAGTTAACAACTTGCGGTAAAAGGTGATTATTTGTACCTTTTGTGCAAACTGATCAATACAGGGCCATCATACTAGGGAAAAGTTCCGCAATTTAAACAGGGTTTCAAGTTCTGACATTTAGTTCAGAATCTATACTGCTGGATTTAATCATAAATTTTTCAGTGTAAGATAAGAATGAATGATATTTTTTATTGAAAGGTTAATGCAGATTACACTAAGACAAATACCACTCCGTTTAAAGTGGTTATGTATGTTTCAGAAATATTTGTATAGAAGAAAACCAAACAATAATATAATTGATAGTGGCCTACCATACTAAAAAGGTGCAAAAGATCTGAATCAGCACTATCAGAATGAGGAGCCTTCAATTTACCACTTATAGCTAAGAGAGAATCATAAGCCATCTTTCTGGACGCCTTCTTGGACTGCATATTCAAAAGAAATTTAAAACCATAGCAACAATTAGGAAATAAGCATAAATTGAAAAACATAAGCAAGTATGCCGAACATTTTCTTTAAACTTCAACAATGTTAATTTTTCTCCAACCATGCATTTTGGTTAAAACGGCCAAATTCAGAACCAATACCAATAGTTTAAGCTAACCTAAAAAATCAGTTTAGTATTGATTCTCTAGATCATATTCCATGTCTCAGAATGCTGGATCTACAGTTTCATCTCTACGGTTTCATTTAATAATCTCAATAAATAACTATCTAAGCCATTTATTCGATGTATCCAAATCAGATTGTTACAAAAAACAAACAGCCAAAACCTGCAATTTCATAGCATAAAAATTTCATGTTACACTGTTTGGTATGACTGATCCAACAGGCAGAAGTGTCATCTTCATTTGGCTGCTCAGTAAAACTGGGTTATAGTGATCACCGACAGTTTGAAAAGTACAGTACAATTTGTTGTGCAATCCATCGAGACAAAGGGCCAGTCTTGCTTTGTTAGTGAAAGCAACACCTTATGCATCAAGGAGGTTGTTCAAACTGGAATGTCTTGAAAATTCAGAAATAATTTATTTTCTCAAACTTGTCAATACTTCCATAATCATGTGAGGCATTACCAAGATGAAAGAACAGGCATCAGAATCTTGCATTCTATCCATAAGGATACACAACAAAAGCAAATTTGTATGGATAAAGGTAATTGTTACGCACTGGCAAATTGATCTCTTACTATTATTTTAGTTGGGTATAAATAAGACTTAATAGCTTACGGTTAAGGTTATGTGTGAGAATTGTTATTTTTAGGTTTTAGGGTTAGGCTTTGGGAGATATTTCCTGCCTCTCTATTTGTAGGAATTGGGGGAGATCGCCTACCTCTCAAATTATAGGTGTTCATCCTATATGTATTTGTGTTGTATTGTTTTAATTTGGTGTTCGTGAAATAAAATATGTGTTTGTCCTAATTTATGTAGAAAGTCATGTCGATTTCTATGTTAAATCGTATCAAAGTGGTATTAGAGTTTTTCGACCCAAAAAGAGGAAAGAATCGCAGCCTGAAAATAATGTCTCGTCCAATCTACCAATTGGGCTTGCGGCAGAGACTTGAATCTCCCGTCCTTCACCTCCTCCCACGTCGTTTGTGCGATAAAGTCACGGTCGAGCCTGTAAAGCGGTGACAGACTCACGACAGAGAACCAAATCTCCCATCTTTCGCCTCAATTGCGACAGAGAGAGCTAGCAGAGAAGGCAACGGCGGGATTACGGCTTACTGAGACCAAAAACTTCCCTTCAAAATAAGAGCTTGCGAAGAAAGCAGCGACGAGATCGCAAAATACAGAGACCCAAAACACCGATATTTCTCTTTTTTTTTTCCGTGGACACTATACAGTCGCAATTAGAGCTTTTGCTAAGAAGGCAACGACGTAGCGTACAGAGGCTCAAAACTTTCATCTTACACGGAGGACACATACATGAAACTCTCATCTTTCGCGTGTTCCAATTCTGTCGTGCAATCAAATCAAATCGAACTGACTGACGATACAAACGAGATTCAGACTATCTCGAAACCTTTTATACATTTCAGTGTACATGTATTTCCGTCTTTTGTGATTAAAAACTTGTCTAGAAATGACGTCAGCAAAGAAACAAATGATCTGGAAAGAAAGTACAGAAAGGGGCGAGCCAATTTAAATTCGAGGAAATGTTCTCTACAGTAGAAGAAAATTTTTCCTCCATATATGATAGGTTTTCGTCCATGGAAAACCGATTAGGGAGCATGGAAGAGATGATAAGGAAGCATATTGAGATGCAATCTAAGACCCCATTAGCGGCTCAGTTCGCAAACTCTAACCAAGGATTGATCGGAGATCATATGGTCAAATCGAATAGGAAAAAGATCGAACGTGAGAACATAAGAGGAAAGCATACACCATAAAAAACTCCCTCCTAGGACTCCAATGGGGGGTGGATTAGAGATTTTTGATGGACATTGTAGCGTCGAAACATAGAGAAGGGGTCAAAGAGATGTGGCCATATAAGGGATATGGAGGAGTACAGAAAAGAAAGAAGTCGGGATTGGGTATAGAGGGGGAAACACCGAATGTAGAGGAAGTTAAGGTGGAGATGCTAGAGCTAGGAAATTGAAGATGTCGATTTTTTAGAGAAAAGATGCCCATGGGTGAAAGTACAAGGTGGATTGATATTATGTGGTGAATGGGTAAATGAGGAGTAAAAGCTCATGACGACAAGTTTATGTTTAGAGTGGAAAGACCTAGCATGATTTAAGTGAAGGGAGACTAAATATCCGATCTGATCGTCAGAAGAATTTAAGGATTGCTTGTTGGAACATTTTTTAGCCATTCGAGAAGGAGACCTATACGAGTAATTTTACACCACCTCGAGACAAGTTACAGACGGAGCACTTTCTCAAATTCAAATTCAACCCTAGAAAGAAAAAGAACACCGGTTGCTGCCCAAATAGAGAACAGAACAAAAACTGAACCCTAAAACTAATTAACAACATATTTGTAATAAATTAAGATAATTAGGAGGGGGAAGGGAAAAAGAGAAGGTGGCAGCCCTCCAAACCTAATTATAGCGGTCGGCTTAGCCTCCTTGCTGAACCTAAAGCCCAGTTCAGCCCCCTGCAACCCCGTTTCATATGTCGTTCTGGTTATATTGTGTCTGCTGCAGGCATTATGATAGATCCCACAAAGATAGAAGCCTAAGCTGGGCAACACCCCAATCTTTTACCAAGTTGAGAGTTTTTTGGGCTAGCAACATTTTGTAGACAATTTATCAGGAGCTTCAGCACTGTCACAGCTCCCCTGATCAAACTCTTCAAAAGAGAGAAATTCTAGTGGATAGATCTAGCTTCAGCCAATTCAATACACCAAAAGTAAAGGTGATTAAGGCACCAATAATGACATTATCGAACTTCAATCAACAGTTCGAGGAGGAGTGTGACGCCTCCAATGTGGGGATTAGAGCAACATTGAACTAGGGAGGCCACCCCATATCATGCTTCAGTGAAAGGTTGAATGGGTTTAGAAGGAAAAAATTTAACGCATGATAATGAGTTCTATGCAATCGTGAAATCTCTTAATCGCTAGAGTCACTAACTACTGACGAGCGAGTTTACCTTATTCACAAATCATGAGATTTTGAAATACTTGAATAACCAGAACAAATTGAATGGTCGACACGCATCTTGGGTGGAGATAATAGGTTAATTAACCAAGTGAGCCATGCATCAGAATATCAAATTGTCACCGAATGTGCTGGTTTGCTTAAAGCTCTACTAGAAACAACATGATTACCCCCATAAATCCTAATTAGTCTTGATCAATATTAACGATATTCCCCAAAATTTGCTTACCCCAACCCAAATTTAGATCTTAGTGGTCAGAATCCAACTCATTGGACTATGAGGACTATGACTTCTTATAAAAACTAACAAAACCAAATTAACCTATTAGTTCCTCCTTATCAAAAAGGCTCGATCTCCGATGTAACTCCTTAACTAACCTGAGTTACATATCAACCTTTACTTACACCCTTAGCAAAACCTCACCAAAATTAACTATTTTTCCCAAAAATTGGCTACCATTTGATTGGTAAAAAATCCAACTCATTGGATTTTGAATTCTTGTAAAAGCTAGTCAACTAAGAAAATTTAACTTATTAGTTCCACTAGATCAAAAAGGTGACTTGATCTCCATATAACTTCTTAATCAACCAAGAGTTACAACTCACCCCTTACCTATAACCCTAGCCAACCCTCATCCTTTCCTACATTCCCAAAGGCTCCCACCAAATCCTCAAGGCCCGGTATACAATTCACAACCTCCCAGCCACCATGCCCCTTCTCACAATTCCCTTGAAGTCTTTACAATGTTGATCTCAGCATGTCCTACGTAATTATGTCAAACAAGCATGACAAAAACAACAAATAGTATTAATAACAATGTGTGAGATTATTTCATCTTAAAATGCAGAAACTAGAATGAAAATTATTCAATGCTAGCCTGTTTTACAAAACGAGCTACACCAAGGCATCTGAAGTGTCAAAATTAACCAGAAGGTAAGAAAAAAGAAGAAACGACCATATTACACATATGTAATTGTTTTAAACATGTATTAAACAAATTAGTTATAAAAATATAATTATATTTCTCGAACCCATCACAAAACCCACGCCAACCATTCATCTGATTTCGTGCTTAGACCCTACTCATGACTCACATCCCACCTATTCGACCTCATTTATTTTAAAAAAAGAATGAATCAAACAATCCCTTTATGGCTCTCAAACATTCATCTAGTTATACTCTCTCCCATTGTCATGTTGCTCTCACTCCCATCTCACTCTTAATACCTTGCCCATTGTCCCATATCTCTTCTCTCACACTCTAGGCTCACGAAATTCCCACAAAGTCCCTCATCCAACAACAGCCATGGCCGCACAGCCTCCACCTCCCCTCCCCTCCTTAGCTACCTCTGCACCTCATTTCAAAATCAATGACAATCCACCGACGGTGGCGAACTTTAACAGTAAAGTCTAGCATCTCCAAAATCTTAGTCTCTCAATTGTTGAAAATCTCATCTCCTTGCACAACTTCAATGCCTTGCTAGGCAACCCAACCTCTAGCATACCTCTTCCTCCATACATCCAACCTCTCACAAACAACCCTCCAACCAAACATAATAATTGAGTTCATAAGAGTCACGTTCAATTTCTTGAGTGATTTGAGAGATCATATAAGCGCTAATAAACTAAAGCTTTCTTGTATGTCCTCAAAAAGGCAAACAGACGGGTCTATTTTAATATATATATGTGTGTGTGTGTGTGTGTGTGTGTGTGTGTGTGTGTGTGTGTGTGTGTGTGTGAGCAAGAGACACAACAACAACTCGTGCAAATGTAAAAATGCAAAGCAGGTTAACAAGTCAAAGTATCCATACCCTTCTTTTTCGTTGCAATAGGAAAACTTAGATTGCATTGCACATTCCTTTGGCAAGTAGAAAACCTTAAGTGGCCTTTTTAGGCATGGTAAGTGAGAAAATTTGACAGCCACATAAGTATGATTACGTGTTTTTTTTGGCGCGGGAAAAATCCTATGCACAAATTTTAAGGAGAAGTGAAAACCTATAAATGTCTTTCCTTGCATGGTGACATAGAAAATCAACTCTTAATGTCTGGTACATTACTCAAACACGTCATTTTTAGCATGTGGGTAGATCTAACAATCCCTCAAATACTCCCAACCCAAAGATGATGCCAAGATGCTGCCATTTCTATTAAACTATGGGGAGAACAAAATTGCAACACTCTTATAGACATAAAGGTGACATTAAATGAAAATGAACAGATCATAAATGGTGGCATGAGAAACAAACAGCATTCAAAATGTTATATATGTCACTTAAAAAGAAAAACTAGAACTGAATTTAAAAAAATATGACGGCTCAACAATAAGAACGAACGAAAACTAAATTTCCTATAAAACTATCAAAATACAGTGAACTAAAAAAAATGGAAATGAAAATAATTAAAGGTAGCACCTCTAATTCTAGGCAAAGAAAGATTTCCTGCAAGGTCCGCTTGAAATGAAAAGTGAATTCAATACGAGAAAAAACTATGTTATTTTAAATGTGAAACAAAATTGCAACTTGAAAGTTTCGTAAGCAACTTGATAGAATTGCAAATAAAAAACCCGTAAACATGAAGAATGCAAAAATCAAAGCTCAAGAAAATTTCCCGAGCATTACAAAAATAAAATATTTGCAAAATAAGTTTGTAAAATTTTAAATCTTGCAAGTGCATCACAAGGCTACTTCAATCTAAATAAATAAATAAATAAACCACAAAAATCATTCAAGTGTTTTGAAAGATTTGTGCATCTTCTAAAAGACATCAATTTGTCAAAATCAAACTTATCCAGATCTCTAACACAAATGTTAAATATTTTCATTTAAAATTAGAAAATGGCGTGCAGAATACAAAAGATAAATAAATAATTTTGCCCAACTTCAAGAACCATGCAATCGTATTGAGAAGAGAACAATCATTTTGAAATCCATGAAACACTATTTCAAATTCAAAACTTATATTATATCATTATATGACGTCCCCAGTAAGTTGTCTTATCTACAGGATAAGGTGGAAGTCCTACTTTTAAAAGTCTGATACTGTGTCCACAAGACTGAAATTAACAAGACCTCTAAACACTATATGAATTATTACAATAACAATTAAAGAGGATTTTTCAATTTTTTAATTTTTCTCAATAAAGCATATTGGCTGTTAAACACTTAGTCACAAACCTTGTAACGATATTTTATATTTAATTTGCATAAGACCTTCAAAGCCTCATGTACTAAAATTATTAAATACTCAGTCACAAGTCTTGCAAAGAATTTTCTTTTGCAAACTCTGAGTCATGCCAACAAAATATAATTGGAAGTTCTAACGTACAAACCCAATTCTCATTGTATGAGAAAGCGTTGTCGAGGTTTGTAATGCAATGAATATACAGATAAATTAAGATGATATGCAATCATGAATCTGATCCTCTGCGAGCAAAAAATGAGTTGATAAGGTACAATAACGACCCAGTACCATCAAACAGAAACCCATATGATGCCATGTAGTTACTGTATATAATAACTGGACGAATCAATTTTCAAAATCAAGCTTTCATATTGCAAACACAAATGACGTAATAGTCCCACCCATATGATAAGGGTGGTTTTTGTGTATGATAAATAAGTAGATTCATTTTCAAAATTAAGCTTTCAAATTACAAATACATATGATGCAAGTAGTCTCACCCTCATGATGGGCTTATATATGGGTCTATTATAAAATTTATGCTACTAAATTACAAATAGAAATGATACGCCATTGTTGATCTTATTTTCAGTGAGGTCTTAGTTTCCTACTCCCAGAACCCAAAATCTAGCCTTAGCAGTTCTTATTGACCATCCTAGCGGACTAACAATGAAGCCCACCTCCCATAGAACTTCGAGTTACTTCATAACTCATTTTTGTGAAAATCTCGCATGAGTAGTCCCAAGCACACAACTCTTAGTTGCAAGAACAAGGACTAATATGTAAAGTGCCCGAAAATGAATTTGTGAAAATCTCGCATGAGGATCGGACGGTCATAGTTGAACCTTCCATGACCTGACAACGCGAACATCACAATTCACATATTGCATCAACTTTTATGCAAAAGTCAATTTTCAAAATAACCTGTCACGACCCAAAATTCAAAGAAGTCAAATTTGACACTTTTTCTGCCCGACCGTCGGTGAACTCATCCGGATAATCCCCGATGACGAAACGGACCACGCGAATGCGTCCAACACGTTGACTTTAGTTAGAAATTACTCATATCACTATGGTTCCGTGCGCGAGCAATTAGCACGAAAATCGATGCACATTTTTTTAAATAGCGGGGCGTGGGCCCAGGCTCAACACAGGTTCAACTCGAGTTTAACTTGGGCTGGATATGGGCGAAGCACGAGCTAATAACTTCAGCTCATAAATTTCAAATTTCAAATATATTATTTAATCTCACAATAATTGGATATAATTAAAGATTATTTTTTTTTCTAATTAAGTCTCCTCTGCGCTTGGAAATAAATTAATCCCCCGCCAATTGCTTCACGTAACGGCTCCATCCAAAATTTGGTTATACAATTCGGCTCCGCCTTCTTCCAGGCATTCAACACCATTCCCACTCACTCCCCCTTTCTCTCTCGATTCGATCGTTCTTCAGGATCTCTCGACCGCACGACCTCGCCTCCTTCTCCCAGACAAAACGATGACCGCTCCCACTCACTCGACCTCGGCACCGCTCGCCCTCGCTCAACTTCGTCTCTCTGCACCGAAACTTCGCCAACTCACCTCTCCTTCTCACGACCAATCCCTCGCATCAAACTCCTCTCTTCACAGCTGAAAGCCCCTTCCTCGCGATCGAACCCGACTCCCTCTTCCTCGCTTGATCGCAACCCTAGCTGCTCGGCTCGGGTTGCTCCGCTCGATCCCGCCTCCTTGCTCCTTGGACACGAAGCCGCTCGCCTCGGGTTGCTCCGCTCGATCCTATTTGCCTCTTCTTCACGCAGAAGAAGCACCTACTTTACTTCCCTCTCTTGCGAGCTCCCTCTTCCCCACACAGAAAAAGCGCCGCAACTTACCTGCTCGTATCCTCCTCTCCTCACACAGCTGCAGCTCCTTTCGCTGAGCGGATTTCCTCTATCTGGTATGTAAAACTTCACTGTCATTTTTTTTTTTTTGCTCTTTCTAGAAGAATTTTATCATTTAAAAGAAAATGATCGATGCACTGTTTATTCTGTTATAATTAGTTATGAGCCTGCAGCACTAGCGATCTGCAGAGAACTAGGATAAGTAAGTTATCTAAAAAAAAACAGAAGTCATGGGATTGAACTTGATTGCAACTTCTGCACATAGCTACATGTCTTACATGTGAATCTCAATTTTTTAGGGAAGATCATGACCATCCCTTTTGTTTGGTATGAATTTTAGGGAAGATTTGCATGCTAACTTCTTGCACATAGCTACATGTCTTACATGTGAATCTCAATTTTTTAACTACATACATATCATCCAGTTCTTATGAGTTTACATCCATGCTACCAACACTTATATACTCACACCGTACAAAGAGAATGAAAACCAAAATGCATGTTGCAACTCTTATGGATTTATACGCACAATCCAAGCTCAAGTCTTTACATAAATACCACTCGATTTTTTTATTTACATATCTAAACTATAATGATTATACATGCGATTGTTACTTCTAGAAATGCTTTAAAAGGAGTAGAACCTTAAGCGTGAGCAGAATCTCATTCAGAATTAAAAATGCTTTGGCATTCAAGTTGGCCAAATTACTCTGCAAAAAGAGGATCATATATTAGAGCTATAAATGAAAAAAATACTGAAATAAATAAATGCAATTAGAAGCGCCTGAAGTAACAATCGCATGCAAGGAATAGGCCAAAAAACGTTCAATGGAATTTAATATATAAAAAAAATTGTAAATAAGGCAACTATAAAATTGAACTATGATAACCAAAAAAGTCAACATCCCTAATATTGTTGAAGGTACATAAACAAGGATGCTACATTGAATCAAATAGCATGTGGTTTAAAGATCAAACAAAAATTTAACTGCATAGGGATATCACCCTAGTACCCTTATTTGTGTCTATGTACTTGGGTTCGTCAATCATTGATGGGGATAGCACAAGCATGTATAATATGGGGTTTTGCTTCATAGAAAAATATTTGTTAATATCTCTATCACACATTAACAAGAAAAAATTTCCATGTAAAACTAGAAGTCCTACGCAAAAACTAGTAAGCAGAAAGGTAAAACAGCTCTAGAAGCATCACAATGCTTTCTATGTGATAAATACAAAGAAAACATGGACCAGGTAGCCAATACAATAATTTTGATATAAAACAAATCAACAAAATTTATTGCCAGCCTTTCAACATCATTATCATCATTATTATTCTTATCCCACAATTTTGGGATTAGGTTTATGAATCATTTTTTTTTATATGTTCATACTGACTGATGCCTCAGGTGTTAACAGATTCTTTATAAATTATTTTGAACAACTTCTATCAATATTACCTTCAATCCCTCCCATATTCCAATCATGACATGAATATTACCTTCCCTATATAGCAGCCGCTGCTTCTTTTGCTATAGCCGCCTAATGCTCCCTGTTGATGTCACTGCCATCTGCTGCCTCCAACTGGTCCTGTTGTCGGGGCGGCAAGCTGCTCCTATTGCTACAACGATAGCCCAGTGCTCCCGTTTTTAATTATTTATTATGCTCTTATTTAGATCTAACAATATTATTATGTTGGTTCGACAGTAGGAATGAGAGAAGTCTATTATGCTAAACTCATTTTAAGTTTTACTTTGATGTTTTTTATTATTTATATTTCATATTTTATGGTACCTAGATGACTTGATTAGTTAATTTTTATATTATATTTTTATTTTGCATAAGTTGTTATATGATATTTTGCGGCTTATGCGATTTGTTGTTTCATATAAATGTAAGTTGTCACTTTTTACTATGCTAGAATGTATGTAAGTTGTCACATTTTACTATGCTAGAATGTTTCTTTATTATTATTATTATTATTATTATTATTATTACATATAGGTTACGATGCTAATAAATTATTTTCACCCACTTAATTTGACTTATGTAATTTTCAAAATGTAAGGCTTACACCTCAGACCGCCTTGATGCTTACGCCTAACCCACAAACAAAAAACTTAATACCTAACTATGCAATTTTAAACATTAGTACACACAAAACATACCATTTAACACTCCTAAACCTTCAGCATTGTTAGTAGAGCAATATTTCAACCAAAAATATTTCCATTTGTTCAAAAATTGCAACCCCGGAGCAAATTTCTCTTTTAATTACATCTAATTAGGCGACAGGTTATCACCATTTAACTGTTGCATATCATGTACTCATTATCATCTTGGTTTTGTTATTTGATTGTCAAACAGGAGATTCAGATTGCTGGTATAATAACAAAGATACTAGCTCTTCTTCACTGGACAACATTAGGAAACATCACTCTCCCCATTATTTCAGCTTTCTTTGTTGCTTATTTTGACTTTTCGTCAAGCTTAATCGATGGCCACCTCAATACATCCAAGAAAACACAATTTTACACAACTTCAAGAAAATAAGTTGTCCTGTATATGCTCTCTAATAAGAGTCCCATATTTGACATTGGCCCTGCAACTTTAGAGTTTTAACTACAATGCTTTTATTCAAAACTATTACATAGTGTCAACTTAAGCAATAATAAAGACTGCATAATTCTTTCCTTCAAAACATCAAGGGGTGAAATACAATAAAATAATTATTACCTTTAATATGTATACTAGCAAATACTCGAAACATGAAAAGCGGTTCTTCAGACTACTGGTATCAACAGGCGGCTTCACAGCAAAAAGCAGCTCAATTAGCTCATCAAGTTGAGCAGAAGAATATGAATCCTTCTCCTGAAAGGGTATCAAGTAAGCAAGCGGCAAAAGCAGAGCACTCCCAATAAGAAGACAAGCACCAAATATAAAATAACAAACCTCCAAAACTCGACTTAAAGTACTGTAAGCTTCGCATTGGATTACTCCATTGGTATCCTAGAAACACAAGGTAAACAGGAGGATTGAATAATAACATAGTTCATACAGGATAAGAAAAACTAGTTAATGCTTCAAAAGCAAGTGCCAATTTAGAACATAGAGATCTAAAAGTACCAATAAAGAGGATCTAATAAGATGCAATATTATATTAGTAAGATCAGTGTCTGCTGCCGCCACAAAAGAAGATGCAAGCTCCATCAGTAAACATCTGCATAAGATTAAACTCACATCAACTTCATCATAATGTATAATAAACAAATATTGTGAATAAAACAGCTTAATGACCCTCCCTAAGTGAGAATACTTTTTAACAAATGGTAACACAAAATAAGGATACAGAAAACTTTTCAAAGATACAAAGTAACAAAGCAATGGCATAGAATCTGATTGTATAGAACTAAGTGTTTGTCTTACTAAAAAACAAGAAGATAACTTCAGCTATTGTAACTCTGGATAAACAAATATCAGGAGGAGGAAACTAAGATCAAACAGATATTAAAATATAATTTTACATGCAACCCGAGCATGAAGAAATTATAAGCCTATCTTTACAGTTTTGTTGAAAGAGATGGTATCAAATCTTAGACCAGCATCACCCCTTAAAAACCTTTAGTTCCTAGCATTGCTATATTTCATTGTGCGGGTAAAAAGTCTGCAGACCAAAATCCTGGTAAGATGCAACCAACCAAAAAAAAAGACAAACCAGATTCCTATATGAAATCATTTGGTTGATTGTGGAAATAAAATATATTTTTAAAAATTGTGATGATTCTTCATTCATTTCGTCCCACATGAAGGATTTTAAAGGCAGTTTAAGACTTGAAATTCATATTTATGGCCCAATAGATCCAATAGAATGATAGAATTGATGATTTATATTTTCTTAAAATATGACTTTTAACGTAAAGCATGCAAATGAGAACAGACCTTTCAAAAAACTATTATCAAGTCAAACTTTCTACCCAGCCCACTATCTTGCCTTCTATCAAGAGAAAACAAACGCCACACATATAATTTAAATACTTCCGTTTTTTAAAGATAGACTGAGCAAATGGTAATTGCAAGGTCAGCAAATTAATTATCAGGATGGCAATATACATGAAGATAAAAACACTAATTTCAAGAGTTACATCACTAGCGCATATCAGATTTTGACCAAGCAAAAAAAATATTTGCCTACAATGAACCAATTAATGAAGCTTCATTCAATAAACATAACATATATGAGATTTCCAAATTAAACAAACTGTGCTCGCACATAATCAATTACTTTTTAAAGATGCTAAAATTTCACTGAAATTGTGAGGTATGAAAGCGAGAAACTCAACACCCTGAATGAGGGGCTACTGTAAACAGGTATATAAGACTACAACACAATAACTGAACCGGAAAGAAAACATAATTCATAGCAATCAGTGATCCTATATAAAGAGAATGGATATAATGCATATAAAGAAAATAAATATAACAAGAAAAATTCAGTATGGATTTAATGCATTTTTAGAAATAAATATAACAAGAAAAATTCAGTGCATAGTCTGTTTATCACCTCTTCTCCTCATTTTTTCCCAAAGTTTTGCCCTCACCAGCCTTTTTGTATTCGGCTTGTGCATGATCATCTAATCTCTCAGAATCTGCTGAATCACATGATTGCTCGACACTTGCTAATTCTGAATAAAAAAAATTCTTTAAGTATTCGCTTGGTATGATAAAAGCAAGGGGTCCAAGAGCATCCTGTTAAAATGGAAAAAAATTTAGTTAATAACTGATTCCATTCTCACAATCAATTAGCTTTAATATCCTTGCTGAGTCTTTCATCTCTATTTTTTCTTCTAATTCTCGTGCTTAATAAAGTTCGCATGAATGAAAGGGGCCAAGGAAATAAATATAATTTAACCAAAATTAAAATGTCATTCGCATTGAGCTGATATCTTTAAGGCTAAATGCAATAGAGAATCCAAAAGAAGTAAATATGCAGCAAAGCCTGTATATCATTGAGCTAATTTCACAATCTCTGCTAAAAATAATAATAATAATAAAATAAATAAAAATAAAAACAGGTCAGGAATTGGAAAATGGCAAGCCTTATTTTCATCCAAGCTATGACCTAAGACACTTAGACTGGGACAAGTTATTCATAGAAGTTGGCCATCTCCCCCACACATTATGAACCTCATAGGAGAAATCAGACTGCATTTGAATTTGTGTTTATTTAAAGAAAGATGTTCAATTTAGCCTTCAATAATAGTAAACTTTTTTATGTAACTAATGTTAACAAAGTTTTACATATTTGCATATACAACAACAACAACAAAGCCTTAAATATTTGCATATACGTGAATCAAAAAGTTTATTTTTATAAGCATCTTATGCGGTGATGGGAATCCGAAAGTCTGTGCCTAAAAGAAAAATAAGCTGAAATTTTGGGCAATAATTTACCTTGGTTTGTTTGACTTTTTTTTCCTGATATTAATAATTTATTTTGGTGAAAATGTGCCTATAATATGAGGACAGGCAGTGTTCTCTAATATTTATTTTGGATTAATTGGTTCCCAATGTTAGCTTGAGTTGATTCAGTCACTGGTTCCTTAGTTCAGATATTGCTACTCTAAATATTTTGTGTTGCTGCCGTTGATTTTGTAGATATGCTTGTGAACATAACTTTCACTATAGAAGTGTTATTTCCGCTGTAAATGGGTTTTGTTGGCCAAACTCATTCGATTACTACTTTTGTTGGGGTAGCAGAATAAATCCATGTATGCTTACAACAAATTCGGTTTCATTATCTCACGGGATCCTGTGACATCCGCCTCCAACTTTTGCCAGCATCCCTGTAAGCAGTTTTCTTAGCCTTATCGCATGTTGTTACAAGTGTATCATTTATGAAGAAATTTACAGAGAGAAAACTAATACTGATTTAATTTGAACACTTCATTATTTGAAAGAATGTTATGATTATAAATATGGAATTATTGAGACATGCAAAGAAAAGTTGGTTGTTTACCGTTTAGTGGTTATTTTTCTCTCAAACTTGTATTATTGTTGTATGTTGAATTCTTTAAGTACAATGTAATTATTGATTGCACTTTTTTAAGACATCTCATCCTTCTGAGATTAAGCAAGCATGTATTGGTAATTTCTTACCTAATTACTTTTATTGCTATATATTTTCATTTTTGCAAGCATGATTGTTGTCGTTCAAAATTGCTACAAACTGGGTTTCTAATCGCTGCATATATCTCAGAAAAAGACTGAACTTTACAGTCTCAATTTTCTCAAGAAAATCCTGTGATTAGACGATACCATGTTTCTATAGGTTTTACGTATTTTCTTTGCTGCATCAAAAGAAATAGCAATTATTTTAATTAGAGTTCTGTTAAATATGAATTCTAAATTCTAATTTTTAAGTGCTTGAATTTCATTTATAGCATTAATTAGTAGTATTAGAAAACTAGAGCCTTAAAAATGCTACATCATAGAGCACCTAAACGCTACATCTTATAGCATCTAAACCATAGGTTTAAACTTTAGAGGTACTTAGCATCCGAATCATTTTAATTTCCAATCGGCTCCATTTCTTTAGAATAAAAATTTGGTGACTAAATATTTAAATTCAGATTTTGGGTACATTATTTTATAAGGATAAAGATTACCTATGTTTGAGTATGCATATCTATATTATAATCCTTTAGATGTTAGCCTAGAACAAGCATTACAGCAATGCAGGTTGAGCTCCCCTTTTGATAGTTCAAATCAAGCAGGTTCAAATTATATAAAACCTAGTATTCAAATTATATAAAACCTAGTAAGAAGCCAAGAAAATAAATATAATAAGAACAACAATTGTAAATACAAGACTATTACTATATTTTTAGAAACTTACGGTGCAAGGCTGAAATTTTATTTAATTTTACAAAAATACCAACAAACAACTTCTGTATATAACAATACAACACAAATTTTGAAGAATACAGGAGAACTAACAACTCTCATTCTCAATGTCTTGTTAAATATTCAATGATTTCATCATAGGATGTAAATTATTTCAATGTAAGATTTGCAAATAAGGAATATATTGGTAGTATGGCTCGAATTTTCTCTCATATATTTCTTTGGGGATAATCTTGAAGAACAAAAATGTCCATCATTTGTGAAAATTAACACCAATGTAAATTCAAGGGTAAATAATTTTCCGTTAAGTAGTTATCTGTAGAGTCAGAAAGATTTAAAAAAAAAGAAACACACCTTAAAATATACACGTTTATCTGGAGACTCAAAGAATATATCTTTGAGAATTTGAAACAATTCCAACGACCTAGACGCCATGGCCTTCATATTTTTTGATGCAACTTTCTTTGAATAGCGAAATTTTTTTACTTCCATATTAAAATTTTGAGAGAAAAAGCTGCATGGCTCATCTACACAATGTCGATTGTCATCTCTGATCGAATTGACAAGCACCTGGATGCACTCAAACCAGTCAAAAAATAAACTTCTCTAATTAAAACAATACACCATGAGAAAAATGCATACATAAGCATACAAAGATGCCCAGACATATTTGCAGAAGGCTAAACCTGCAAAGCAGAAGCTATGATTTTATGTAAAGATGGCTCTTCCTTTAAAACAACCAAGAATAGTTCAAAAAGTGATTTGATTTTTTCTGGCGAGTCAATTGGGTATCGGCAGAAGGAAGGAAGTAGATCCCATAGGCTATAGAAACATGACTGTAGACTCTTCCGGCAGGATTCTTTCTCAACTGATAAATAAAAAGTAACAGATTCTAAAATACTTATAATGAAGAACTTCTAGCATTTAGTATTTTAGATTATACCTCTTTTACATGCTTCTTGAATATCTTCTGCTAGAGGAGCAATATTGTCCAGAAAATATTGAAGTGAGGCACCGATTACATATTTCTTCAAAATAGGTATGATCCATGAATTTGAGCAGGATGATTTTTCCATATCAAAAGTTAAGGGTACCAATGAAAGCAGTTTCTCAGGACCCATTGCAATGACAGCTGCTCCAATGCATTGCTCTAACTGTGAGAAGAAAGGCAAATATTAAGGAAACAAATAAGCATGGGTAAATTTAACAAGCTTGTGAAAAGAAACCAGTAGGAACGAAAAGAAATGTATCTATAATATCATACATGAAGATCTACCAATCAAAATACATGTAGTTTACAGCTCATCAATTCTTGCACTACATAGATATTTGACAATAAATTTTAGTCTCTATGTAGGCCTTATATTAATGTTTTCTAGGGTTGCATAGTGATGAATACATGATAAACAATAACATCGCAAAAGTCTGCAGTGCAGAAAAATATCATGTTAAGCGACGGGAGGAAAAGAGATTAGTGAAGGGCAAGATCGTATAATATTAAAAATTAGAAAAAAATGAATAACCAAACATTACAATTAGCAGAAAAATAAATTATCATAACATCTCTTCTATAATAACAAAATCTCTAAATATATAACAGCTGCTATTCCTACTTACAGGCTTCATATTATGCTTCCCATCTACATTGAGGGTGAATTGTGATAATGTTATCAAAACTTCCTTCATAAAAAAAATTGAGGATTCACCTGGAAAAAGTTTACAGGGTTAATAATGCTCGTGAAGATAAAACAAGAAGAAAGTCTTTATCAACTAGATTGAAGCATTTCCAAAGACTCCTTGCACAACAATAAACAGTTTGTAGCAGCTAATGACTGACGGTTTTAATTTCAACCAACAGGTACAAGACATTATAATGCAGGTCCAAACATAGATAAAATTTTGATATTCAAATCTATTACCAAGTTGTGACACATTCAAACCTCTGCTTCTTATTGCCTTATAGGTGCAGTTTAAGAAGAACATTGATTGCTTCTATTTTTGCATCGGTACTTCTATTACATTTGTAAATGGTATACTTGTTCTTAAAAGATAGAGATGTGATTTCTTCAAGATATAATAATTTTCCAATGGAATGCATTATTAATTTTTCAACCATGTGAAGAGAGTCTACCACCTTTATGCTCATGAGGAGAGTTCTCATAGTGGTTAAAATAATAAAGTATGGCCAATGTTATGGAACCATTTAGTCAATTCGGTTCAAACAAGCTCCATTTCCCATAGGAAAATCCTAAAGAGTCAAAGAAAATATCAAAAGAGCAGAAGCAGATCAATTTTATGCTTTTTATTATATTCTCAAATTCATAATTTTTATTGTTAAGTTGGTTTAAAATATAAGAGGTACGGCAATGCTTTTGTCCTTAATTAGAGTATTAATTCCTTTAAATATAGGGTTAAATGAATAAAATTTAATCATTTATTAATTTGGAATTTTGAAGTTAGATGTATCCAAAGAAGCCTTCCTACAACCTTTACTTTGTCTTCCTTTTTTTTTCTCGTGAGGATTCAAAAATCTAGTATTATCGGGAGTAAAACATCAATAGCTTTTGGATATACATATATTATCCTTTTATCCCCTTTATTCCAATTTCTATTAATAAATGTCATTCCACCATATACCCGGTCACCAACTCCTCTTCTCCTTCCATTAATAAAAGAATTTAAGGAGATTAATAAGTTTTAGCACCCCAAAACCCATAGAATGGAATTTACTAAGCTAAGGTGAGGTTCAAATAAAGACTGGTAACAATTTCCAAAGCCCTTACCACCCGAACAAGTTTGCATCCACTAAATAGGTGGAAATTTAACTCAAGTTTAAAGTTTAACTTTGAGTTAATTTGATGGGGAGGTTTGAACATGGTTTTAAGGGTTGATAGAATAGTGGGGAAAGATTTAGAGTTCGCAGAAGGTTGCAGAAGGTATTGATAGATTTTAAGATTATAGGACAAATATTTGATTGCCAACTTTCTGAAATAAATTTTCATGATTTACTTAAAGGGTGAGAGCCTACAAATCAGAGACCTGGGTTGTTAGTTAATGGAGATAATCTTTGTCAAATGGAAAAGTGAATAAGAAGTTCTGAAACTTTTATATAGACTAATCACAGGAAGTGAAAAGCAGAAGTTAAAAAATATGGAAAAGGAATGGCTCAATTTAAATGAGGTACTAAGTTGCTGTATTTTAATGAGGTAAAGAAGGTGGGAATGTAGAAGAACAAGTTTAGAGAGTAAGAGAAGCATTCGGATTCAAAAATCTTAAGTATAGTTGATTTGCAAATCAATCAAAAACCAGTAGCACAACAACAACATATAGACACAAGTTCTACAAGATGTACAAAATATCAAAGCTATTCCCTTTTTTGAAGAAATGAGGAACAAAATATAATGGTGTTGTAGAAATCAAAATATAATAGCAAACACTTGACTCTCATTTTGAAAACTAAAAAAATAACCAAATAAGAAAAATTATTGAAATCCTTTATTGCCAGCAACAATCCCTAGTTAATTTGATTAATGAGTTTCCAAAAAGAAATCAATATTTTAAATACTCCCCATATCTCACAAAAAGGGCTCCTTTAACTTCTTTAAAAATTTAAAAATAGATAGCTTACAAATTACATTTAATTGTCATAAAACTTGGCATTTGTTTTGATAAAGTGAGAGGCTGCCTTAATCGTCCTACACTATAATTAGATTATTTAGGTTTGTCAAAATAGGTCGTTGTTTGCGAACAACTCTTGTTCGACTCGTTAAGTGACTCGTGTGCTCGTTTTTAATTCGTTCATTAAGCAAGCAAGCCGAACACAAAAAAAAAATTTGAGCTCGATTTATAAACGAGCCAAACACGAATAAACATTTGTTCACTCGTGTTCATCTTGCTTATGCTCGAAATAATTAAATTATACACACACACACATAATATATATATATATATATATATATACACACACACACACACACACACCTCAATTTCTTTTTTAGTACTTTTTTTAATATTATTTTAATACTTTAGGATTAGGTATGTGTTTTAGATTGAGATGTTATGTGCATGGAAATATGTAAATCTTATGCCAAAAAAAAATTAATAATTTATTTATTTATTTATTTATTTATTTTATTTATATGTATATTTGATGAGTATTATTTTTAAATTAAAAATATATATATATAATTTATTAAAATCATATTAACTAAAAAATTAAAATAAATATACATTAACAAAATACATAAGATAAATACCAGATATTCATGAACCTGTAAAATATAAAATAATTTAAAAATAAATTTTAGATTCTAGAAATATAAATACATAAGAATTGGGTGGTGTGCATGTAAATGCCACTCTGATTAAAAAAAAATAAAGAAATTTTAGATGTTAGGCATATAAGTACATAAGATTTGGGCGGTATTTATGTAAATGAACCCACTATTTTTCCCAGAAGTTCTTCATGCCTACGACCCAGGCCCACTATTACATGTGGTGTAAGGGAGCTTAGTTTTGTCCCACATCGGGACTTTCAAGAAAATTGCATTGAGAATTCTCTATAAAAGTAAAAATAAAAGGAAGGGTGTTAAGACATTTTCAGCTTTGCGCCTTCCAGCTCGAACGCGACATAAAAAATATATATGTATAACTTTATGGCCCATTGAAAAGCAAAATATTATATATATATATAACTTCAATAAAATAAAATTTGAAATTTAATTCGAGCTCGAACAAGAACCAAACACGAACAAAAAAAAATTTAACGAGCCGGACACGAACAAGCCTTCAGCTCGCTCAGGCTCGAATAAATTACACCCTTAACTAGAATCGAAAGTAGCAAAATATGTAATAAATTTTTTAACATATTCTTATTCAAAAAGAAAAAAAAGAGGATAATTTTGTTATCGCGTACTCATCTATTTTGAATTTTGGGCTTATTCAAGCCATGTTATTGGACATAAATCTTTATAATTCTTCCCTATTTGCAAATAATGCAAAAACAAGTTTGAATATCATATATAACTCCTCAACAACCAAAACTATATTAATGCCAATATACGTTGAGCGCTACACAACCAAAACTATAATAATGCTTGAACTTACCGCCAGGCATAGAAGTTGCACACTAAAATGGATCTACTTATTATAAAAGGGCATATACCATTAAATCTTTGTACCCCCAATAGGTCGTGTCTTTGCTCCAACTGCAATGCAAGGACCTAACATTACGTCAAAATACGAAATGGAAGATTGATTCACATGATCATTCACATATTATTCCCCTAAACAAGCATTGTCTTTTGCTCTGAACCTTAAATTGCGGCAACAAAACTTTTTACTACTTTCCCAATGCCAACACAAACGATGATAAAAAATATAGCTCAAATCAAAGCTTTACAATACAACAAATAGAGAAAATCTATCTTTACTTCCAAGTGCAACCATAAAATTTTTAAAGACTTCTACATTTCTTGAGATTGAAGCATCTTTCTTGACAAAAAGATACCAAAGATATTAAATTATTCAAGTCTAATACTTGTTTGGCTTCGATTAATGCCCCATAAAACCCACCGTCCATCTTAAACTTCATCACGTCAAAATCATCATACGCCACATTGCTTCTCATACAAACATAGGCACTCTAACATAGCTCATAAGTGGAAAACAAATTCTCATGCGATCACACATACTATGAATAAGCTTAGCAAAGAATTCATTGATCATTGCATTGACTCATGTTACTAACAAAAAAAAAACTATATTTTAGAATAAAAGCCTAACGCTCTCTAAGCTAATTATATCTCTATCATACAATTTGATATCATGAAAATGTTTATAAGAGGGTGGTAAAGAGCACGAGAATTGTAACCAAGGTAATTGTAAATATCAAAACATATTGAAAGAACTTATTTTAATGTAATTGTAAATATCAAACATATTGAAAGAACTTAATTGTAAATATCAAACATATTATGTGCTCTTTACCACCCTCTTATAAAGCAACTTTTGTCATATGTTTGAAAATATCAAACATATTGAAAGAACTTATTGAAATTGAATCAATAAGTTCTTTCAATCTATCAACCTTTTAGGTGCACAGTCGAAAATTGTAACCAAGGTAACAATCATAAAATCTTAAAAATCAAAATTCAATTTAAAAAAACTGGTTTTCCTAAGTTCCCGAACATTCAGATAGAACAGAAGAATGACAAATAAATTAGATACCAATAAGACAAAAGATGCTTTATAATCAAACCAATCCATGGTCTGTGGAATATATATGTTATATATATATA
>NW_018165374.1:172399-175467 GCF_001263595.1 Phalaenopsis equestris
ATATATATATATATAAGAAAATAAAATTATACAAGAGATCATTTATTTATAGATGAAGCCACCAAGAATTGGCTTCAATCATATCTTTTCATATAATTCATCCTCCAAAAATGTGTTTCGCCATAGAATCACAAACAATTACAGCTTCCGAATTTAAGCTCTAATACAGTAAAGAACAAATAGAAGCAATAATGACTGAATCTCAAAACAATAATTTCTGAATAGCTGTGAATATGAGTAGGCATTCCCTTTTTTTGGTGGGAAAGAAAAGATAATATCAGCCTAGGGGAAAGACTGGCGTTGTAGCAATTAGGCATGCATCCTTTCACTAAGCTTCCTTGCACTTCGCACAATGTTAGCATAGCTAATAACAGAAATTTACAGCCTAGAATGATGGATTAAATCAAGTAAGATCAATGAAACTCAAATAAAATTATTCATGCAAGAGAAAGAGAAAAATAAAATGTGTCAATTTTCTAACTCTTAAAAAAGCTAGAAACAGTTAATGTGACTGTTCTTTAAATAAGGCATTGTATTTTCCCTATGGTCCCATTGAAAATTAAAGGCAATCAAAACATTTTATCCTTAGATAAAAGCCAAGTATCATTTCGATTAAAAAGAAATGGGAACTGGAATAAAATTGGTGATGCCTACGTCCCAAAATTACAAGTTTTAGGTTTAACTATGGTTAAAACTTTATTTTGCTACATAAAGGATAAAGACCATTAAGTTTGCAGCCCAAGTACCAAGTAGATCAAAAATTCAACATTTTATTATAAATGGCCATGTTTTCATAAAGAGAACAAGGGAACATACCAAGTTTGAGAAACAAAACAGACATGACCTCCAACATATGCTCAGTAGGAAAACTGCACTTTTTAAGCATTTTATCAGATACACTGCACATAGATGCAACTGCAGATGCTTCAGGACTACTCTCCACCTCATAGTTATTTGACTGACCAGTGCCCAACATTAAAAGGCTCTGATTTATATGAAAGTTTATCAATTCTTTCAGAATATCAGCTACAAGCTTGGAGGTGTCAGAGTCAGATTCTAAATATCCTGAATGTAACAGCAAAAATAATACATCTTAAGTTTCTGTTTTTCTCAAAAAATAGCAGCATATCATGCAGGTTCAAAACTAATTTACATGCGGAAGAAGCAAATCAAGAAATTTAAGCCTAAAAACAAGAGAGAATAAAAAAGGCCAAACAATACAGAATTTGCATAAAAAGCTTGAAAATATCAACAAAAATATCATCAACCCATGTTAAGCCAAAACGGAGTTTGTAATTATGCACCTATAAGAGAAATGAAGACAGGAGGAAGATATTTTATCCACATGCTTGGAAATGCATCTTCAAATTTACTTAAAAGGATTTTCAGCAGCATTGATGCAGAAACAATAGTATCCACAGGATTCTTTTCAGCTGTGGAGATGTATGATGCAAGGGCTGACATGAAGTCTTCTGCTTTGGGGACAAAAACCTTAACATCTGAGTGCTCCAGCAGTGCCTCGAGAATTCTTAGAATATGTCTAGTTGTCCATGAAAAATGAAAACCAAGCAGTTCATAGGCATCAGACAAAATTTTCATTCTGACTTTATCTGAAATATAAGGGAGCACAGTATTCATAACATTTAGCATGTGGAGAGTTTCCAAATTCTCAGGTTTGGACACAGTGTTGTTCAGAGCAGCGTCTGTAGGTTCAATTGAACAGGTGTTTTTCACCAATGCGATATACTTTCTAAGCATACAATGTACAACTTTGCTAGCCTTTTTGGTAATGGAGGAATTATGGCAATTTTTTAAAAGCACTTCAAGACAGGATTGGGCACATCTCCGAACCTGCAAAGACACAATCCATTCCATATTGCAGAATTATTAATCATTTCACAAGGGAACAAGAATTGGGCCAAAGCCACTAGTTCAACGTAGACAACACAAAACAAATGGTTAGGAGAAAAACATCATGTTAAAAGCATCTTCTTAATTGTGTCATTTCTAACACAATCAATCTAATTATCAGTACTAAATTTATTTCACTTCTTTTTGTGCATAAAATAATAAACTGAATTATTTTACACAAGCAGGTGAAGATACTTATGAAATGCAAAAAAGGGATAGTTGACATTATATAAGATACTATGTAATTTTCTCCTAGACAGCATAAAAGATTGTATTAAAGGTTTTTCACACCTAAGTTTTCTATTATATTGATCATCACTCTTCATAATCTGTCAACAAGAGTATGAATGTGGTTGAATGTGTAAGGGAGGTTGGGGAAGTTTGTATAAGATGTAAAGAGACTATCATCTCCATTCAGATTTAATGCTCTGAAACTAATATTTGACAGCCCAAACCAAACATGTGCAAGTTTCCATTTTCAACATGAGAATCATCAATGTTAATGTCTGATAAGTGATATGAATTACCAGCTAAATTTTAATATGATCATATCGAATAACCATTCGGCCACATCTAAGAGGCATTATAATGTCAATTACCTAAAGAGATTGTGAATAATACTAGTAATAAAATTAGCTGTGCATTGTGCCTTCCTTTCCGACCAGTAAACAATTTTGAAAAATTGTACCTTTGGGCGCTTATCCACTGCAAAAAGTAGCAGAGTCTCAAGAGGCAATTCAATCGAAGGCCAATCTTCCAAATCCACTCTCAGAGCCACCAGACCCAATGACTTGACCATAGACCGCAGGGTACCGGTCGACAGACCGCCAGCTGGATCCCTCAGGAAGGAAGCAATAACGATCGCGGCTTCTTTAGCCTTGGCCTTCGGCAAGGACTCCGTGTGGACTAGAGGGAGCACAACGGCGACAAAAGCAGAGAGAGCAGCAACACCTTCCCGGTCCGCTCGATCGGCGTCGCGAACCGCAGCAATGCCGGCGGCAAAATATGCAGAAGGAATGAGAGGGAGGCCTTCCTCTAAAAGTATAGACTGCATAGCGGCGGCGGTAGCGCAGAGATGGCGGTGCTGCTTTGCGGTGGACCGTGAATAGCGCTCCATAAGCGCACGGCAGACATAGCCGTCGCCGCGGAGTTCGAGG
>NW_018165374.1:176201-179514 GCF_001263595.1 Phalaenopsis equestris
GCATAGCGGCGGCGGTGGCGCAGAGATGTCGGTGCTGCTTTGCGGTGGACCGTGAATAGCGCTCCATAAGCGCACGGCAGACATCGCCGTCGCCGCGGAGTTCGAGGACGGACAAATGTTCTTCCGCTTCTTCCTCTTCATTATATTCCGAGAGCCTTTCGGCTTCTCCTCCCCGAAAGCTATTCTCTGCGTCAGCAATACTCTTAATTTTCTTCCGCTTGTCTGTAAGAGCCTTCGCGCCTGAAGGCTTTTGGGATTTTTCTTCGTCGCCGGAGGTGTCCTCTGGTTCTGGTTTACGCTTCATAGCTTCTTGGCTGATACTGGAGAAGAAACTGTTAGGGTTTAAGGAGGGAGAGGAGCAGTTAGGTTTGCGTTTCGATTTCGTTATGTGGTCAATTGGAACAAATCAAGTATAATATTTCTATTGAATGAATTTATTAAAAAAAAAAAGTGAATTAGGAATGGAATGTGGTTAGTTTTATCTGAGTTGGAGATTATATTTATGAATTCAATTCAGTTCACGAGTCGACTTATTTATTATAAAGATGTGTTTGGTAGCATGAATTTAACACAATTCAGCCAAAAATTTAACATATATCTAGCAGAACATAGAAAAAGCGAAATTTAAATTATCTGTTGGTTTAAATCTAATATTCTCTCATTCCGTCAGTTTTTCGACGAAAATTTGGTTTTAGTTGTGAGTCGGCATGAGCTATGTTTGATAAGTGGCTCGTGGACTGAGTTCGATGAGCAAACAAGCTAAGCTCAAGTTAGCTCTGACTTGACTTATTAGCTTGTGAGCGACATATTTAAAAAATAATATTAATATAAAATATACTCAAAATATATTAAACTTGAAGATTTTACCTTTAAAAGTATTTAAAATATTTTAAAAATAACATTTTTATATTCTTTATTAAATGATTTCTTATTATTTCTCTCACAATTGTCCATTCTATTTATCATTTTATTACAACACTACCTTAAATTAATATTATTTTAGTTAGCGTTGGAGCCCGATAGGATTTTTCGCCTATGCTTCCTACTCCCGCCTTTCGCTCGCTCGATCGCGAAACGTTGTGATCCAGCCTCCCGCTCCCGCCTCCCACTTCGATTGCGAAAAGTCGCGATCGTTCACTGTTCGTGATAACCGCTGCTCCCGCCTCCAGGATCACGAAACAATGTCGTCTTTCGTCTCATTTATGTTGTGAACAGAAGAACTCTCCCTAAGGTTTTCAGAAGTCACAATTTTGATGTTCTTCTTCGGGTTTCCTCGGGACAGAGAAAGAGAAGTGCAACAAGTAGTTCATTGTGGTATATGAAGAAGAAAGAAGAAGAAGATTGTTCTCCCTTAGCTTATTCTTGGTGGTTTTTGACTGAAGAGAAATTGAGTTTATTTCTCTTGTAAGTTTATCTTCTTTGATGTATCTCGGTGTAGAGTTTCTTCAATGTATCTCGGTGTAGAGAGAGAAGAACAAAAAGAGAAGAAGAGAGAGCAACGAAGTGAGAGATTCCTCTTGTAAGTATAGGTGATCGATTGGTATAAATTCCTCAAGTAGTAAGATCTTCTGCAACTCTGTGGATGTAGGCAATTTGCTAAACCACGTAAATCTGTGTGTTCTTTTCTGGTGTGAATTTTTTCTCGTTATATTTTTTGCTTCGTCGTTGATCGTTCTTCTGTTTGATTTATATATATACCACAACAACTAGTATCAGAGCTTTGTTCGGATCTGAGGAAGACGATGACTGCAAATGAAGTGAAGGTTTCAGGGATCGAGAAATTTGATGGCACAAATTTTGGTTATTGGAGAATGCAGATAGAGGATTACCTTTATGGGAAGAAACTTCATCTTCCATTATTGGGAAAAAAACCTGAAAGGATGGATGAGGTCGAATGGAATTTGTTGGATCGACAAGTTCTGGGGGTTATTCGATTAACCCTATCGAGGTCTGTTGCACACAACGTCTTCAAGGAGAGGACGACTGCAGATCTCATGACAGCCCTGTCAGGTATGTATGAAAAGGAGAATAACAAGGTGTACTTGATGAAAAAGTTATTCAATTTCAAGATGGTGGAAGGTGTTTCTGTTGCTTAACACCTAAATGATTTCAATACTACCACAAATCAATTGTTGTATGTTGAAATTAATTTTAATGATGGGATACGCGTGTTGATATTGTTGGCATCGTTGTCAAATAGTTGAGAAGTCATGAGGATGACAGTTAGCAGTTCTGCAGGTAAATTTAAACTAAAATGTTATGATATTCGTGATTTGATTTTGGCTTAGGAGTTGTGCAAAAAAGATTCTGGCGATCTCAGGTGCGAGTTCGACATTGAATGTTGATTTCAGATGGAGATGGCAGGACAGGAGCTCAAATAAAGGAAGATCAAAATCAAAGTCTGGTCAGCAGACAACCTGTTGGAATTGTGGCAAGGCTGGCCACATAAAGAGGAACTGCAGGAATCTCATGAATATGGAGAATGATAGCGCAAATATGGTATCTGAATAAGTACATGATGCATTATTGCTGCAGTTCATAGTTTTGTTGATGGTAAAAGTGAAGAAGAGAGTGGGTCTGAGGCACCAATGTCTATTGTTCCACAGACAGATGGTGAATAACCACAGAGTTATAAAGAAATCTTACAAGATGAAAGTTCGAGGAAGTGAGAGCTGGCAGAACTTTCACCAGGGAAGAAGACATTACACAACAAGTGAGTGTACCAGGTGAATACTGAGCTTGATGGCAGTAAGAGGTACAGGACTAAACTTGTTGAAAAGGCTTTCAGCAAAGACACGATATTGCTCATGCAGTGGAAGTTGTAAGCAAGGACAAGAGTAATCCAGGAAATAGCTTGGAGGTGCAAGGCTATTTGGACCCTGCTGATATATTGACTGAGGGTGCCACTCTTGAGAAACTAAAGTTGTGCACAGCTTCAGTTATTCTTCTAGAGTGAAAACGGAAGCTTTAAGTTGCAGAGGTGGAGGATTCATGTTTGAATAAAAAAACGACACCGCTAGTGGAGGATATCAATTTGAGGAAGGAGATGTTGTTGTATGTATATCGGTCTCTAAATGAGAGATTGTTAGTGTTATAGCCCTATAGGATTTTTTGCATATGCTTCCCGCTCCCGCCTTTCGCTCCCCTAATCGCGAAACATCACGATCCAGCCTCCCGTGAACAGCTCCCGCTCCCGCCTCCTGCTTCGATCATGAAAAGTCGTGATCCTTCACTGTTTCGCGATAACTGCTGCTCCCGCCTCCAGGATCACAAAATGACGTCTCCTTCAAGTTGCAAATAGAAGAGCTCTCCT
>NW_018165375.1:0-5437 GCF_001263595.1 Phalaenopsis equestris
TATTAGCATCTCTAAATAGAGTAGGCTAATAAAATTCAGATTGTAAATTTTTGTGAGATGTTCTATCAATCCCAAAATGACCTCTAAATTCAGAATCATGAAATTTTTGGATAATTTCTTAAATATCTTTATAAGGCACATCTCTGCAAAACTAAATCTTTGCATTGTTTGTACCAATATGGGTCATCTTAAAAGCAAAGTTTTGCATCGTGAATAAACTTCTTCTCTTATTATTTTGTCAATCCATATGGTAAAATACCACTAAAATTATAGTTTACAATATCAACATACTACGGTATTTCCCATCCTTTAACAACATAAAATTGTTCATCAGGAATGTTTCATTAATTCTTTTTAAAGATAAAATGTTTCTTCCTATTCCAGTCTACAAAAATAATCAGCAATTAGATTATCAGTTCCTTTCCTTTCTACTAATATATATATATATATATATATATATATATATATAGATATATATATATTGAAATGAAAGTACAAATGGTCTTATAAAATCTAATCTAACACATTTAGCTCCAATGAGATATGACCTAAACTTATCAAAAGCATAAACAATATCTAATTACTCTCTTTCAATAGTGGTATACTTAATTTGGTCATCATTGAGACTTTTACTAGCAATTTAGAGGCATTTCATTTCTTTTTGAAATATTGCTTACTCGCTGACACCGATCACTAGTATCGTATATAACTTTAAAAATTTTGTCATATCTATGCCCTAAAAAAGCTCCTATTGCATAATCACTAGAATCACACATCAATTTGAATGGTTTCTCCCAATCAAGTGAAATAATTATAGGAGTAGTGATCAATTTTTCCTTCAATGTTTCAAAGGCTTTAAGGCACACTTGATTAAAATCAAATTTTATATCTTTTTCCAAAGTTTGCATAATGGCTTTGTAATTTTTGAAAAATCTTTGATATATTGCCTATAAAAACCAACATGTCCTAAAAAGCTTCTAACTCCTCTTAAAATCGTATGTGGAAGTAGGTTAGATAATAATTGAATTTTTATTGGATCTACTTGCATGCTATTTTCAGAAATTTTATGCCCAAACACTATTCCTCATGCAACCATAAATTGACATTTTTCCTAGTTTCATACTAGAGTTGTCTTTCACATCGTTCTAGAACATTCTCAAAATAATTTAGACATATTTTAAATAAAGTTACAAACATAGAAAATCATCCATAAATGTAGAACCCCGCCATCAGTATTTGAAATTGGATCTAGTTCAAAGTCCGTGCCATTAACCCGGTCACAGAGAAGAAATCATAGTCAAAGGATTCAGAAGGAAACTGTAGCGCAGGTTCCAAAGAAAGTATCTCTTGATGAGATTTCTCACAAGGAGGAACTTAGATTGCTTGAGACTTCTCTGCTTCTACAAGGGAGTAGGTTTCATCTATTAATGGACACTAATGGATACGAAAGTATTCGGAAGATTGCTGCTGCCTTATCGTTACTTCATGGTCATGATGAGGAGAAGGAGAAACCCACTCCTATCACCAAGGTTCATACATTATTTCAGAGAGTGGCCGTTAAAGAAGGATGTTCAGTTGTTGAGCTGCTTAAGCGAGTGGGATGCATGGTGTCCCCTTGAATGATGAAAGAAATTTTGAAGATGTTATGGCTTCTAGATAGTCTCAAAGATTAGCTGAAATTCTGCTAGCTTGCATTCATGTCATATTGTGTCTCAAAGATCAGCTGAAGTTTTGTCAGCTTGCATTCCTTTCTAGATGTGTCTAGGAAGTCCAGTCAATACTATCGTCACTACCACCAATGTTGTTGCAATTACTGCTCCAAGGTCTGTAGGACGTCAACTAGCCAAGTCACAATTGGGTCTGAGGATACTACTAGTTGTTTCTCATAAAGGTGTTTCAAAGAAGGAGAAAGTAAGGAAGTCACTCAGTGTTGTACTTGGTCCGCACCGCGGGAGCATGCCTCTCCTCGACGCACCGATGCCTCTGTTAAGACCATCTTAAGACATCATCATCAAAAAGGAAGGTATGGGTACCCAAGGGTCACCATACCAGTATAGCCTCTAGGGCAAGATTGTGGAATGAAGCAAAGGTTCAAAGTATTAGGTGGCATTGCAGCTGTTTCTTCCGAGTTCGACGTACAAGGTAAGGATGTTCAGAGACTCCTCTAGATCTTTAGATGATCCAGGAAGCGATAATTGAAGAAAAATTTCAAAATCTCAGAACCAAGATTTATGAGTTAGCCAAAGAACATGGAGTAGATATAGATGTTTAAGATTTCAATTTAAATGATTATCTCGATGAAGATTTCACGAATGTTAATGACATCAAAACTAGAGCCGCTACATCCACACGTGATGCTCAACCTCATGTTAAAGAGAATACCATAGATGATTTGCACAAGATTATTTTGCTAAGAGATGAACAAATTAGCCAGATGGAGAAAAGAATGGAAGAGATGGCCACCACCATGGCCACCATGGCTATAGTTCATGGACAATCCAAGTCACACCAGTTAGCTTCACCAGAAGTCAACAAGCCAGAGATTGTTCACATTACCAATGAAAGGAGAGAATTTGCCTCTGTCAATAGAGATGATCAGCAGAAGAAAGATTCCCCACTAAGTGTAATATTAGAAAAAGAAATCAAGCAGTTGGTCAAAAAATAAGTTTGGGAGGCCTTAGCCCAATCTAAGGGTGGTACATTGATTTCAAAGGGTAGACCTTACCCATAGGATTTGGATGTCATGCCCTAACCTAATGGTTTTGTGTCACCAAACTTTAAGATGTTTGAAGGACTGGAAGTCTCAGACAATATGTAGTACATTTTCGAGCCAGTTGTGGCAATACCGTAGGTAATGAAGCCTTACTCTTCCATTAGTTTGTTAGTAGCTTATGAGGAATCACATTTGATTGGTATGCCGAGTTCCCCAAAAGATCAGTAAAGACATTAACCAAAATTGAACAGTTGTTTGTGAAGAGATTTGTTGGAGCACAACTTCATGTTTCTATTGGAGATCTCGTAGTGGAAAGGCAAAAGCATAACGAGACTTTAGTGGATTATTTTTTGAGGTAGAGCAATCTAAACATGAAATGCAAGCCACATCTACAAGAACAACATGCAATTGAGATTCTACCCAAAAGAATCCATGGGCCAGTAGATTTCATGCTTAAGGGAGTCACCACCAAAACCTTTAAGAAGTTGCTATGCAAGGCCAACAGTCTATAAGAAGAAGTCAAGCATATGGATTCCTAAGAAAAATCAGAGAAGTCTAGCACAACTAGAGTATTTGAGAAGAAGTCTAGAACAGTAGCGACAGTTGATAAAGGGAAGCAGCCGATGAGGATTCAGGCAGAGCATTCTCATTACAGTTCACAGTAGTTATCGCAGCATATTCAGGCTAAGCAGTAGTTTTTCTTAAGCCCAATGAACAGACCAATGACAATGAAGAAGATATTAACCACGTCGGTTATGATAGTGTCAAGAGTGAGGAACTAGTCCTCGAGTACCACGGTGCACCGCTTGCCATAAAATTAGATTTCTCTGATATAGAAGAGACAATGAAAGTTTTGCCAATGAAATCTCAAGAAGAAGAAGAAGAAATTACATAAATAAATCTAAGAAGCAGGAAGGTATTACCCTCGAGAACTGCTCTAATAGATAAAGGAAAACAAATAGTCACTCAAGAAGAACAACCTCCACCTCAGCTAGTGGAAGAGACACATAGCCAAGTAAAGAGTGGAGGATTGTATAAAGTGGATTATAACATACTAGCTCATCTTAGGAGGTTGCCAGCAAAACTAAGCATCTACGACACTCTGATCCTGTCAAAGGAGATGAGAGAGTCTCTGGTTACAACCTTGCTTGACCAAGAGATTTTCTTAGCTCAGTTAGCCAGCACATCCTCAAATGAAGTTTGTTTGTTAAAGGAGCAACCTGACATAACTTTCACAGATGAAGTCTTACTGATCAACACCACCAACCACAACTGATCGCTCTAAATCTCTACTAATATTGGCAGATTTGTGTTTTTCAGAGTTTTGGTAGATCCGGGAGTGTCACTTAACTTAATGAGTATACAGACATTGATATACTTGAATATTGAAGTTCTGGATGTTACAACCAATAAGATGATGTTAAGAGAATTTAATCAGAAGGGAGAAAGAGTCCTTGGATCATTTACATTGTTAATGAAAGTTGGAGAGCTAGTAACAACCGTAAAATTTCATATCGTCGATGCAAAGACCTCTTTCAATGCCTTGGTCATTCATGGATTCACGAGCATAACATGGCTCTGTCATCCCTACACCAATGTATCGAGTATTCTAAAGAAGGACAAAAACATTACATCAAAGGAGATTTACAATCATTTTCTGTTCATGAATTGGGCATCCATGAAGACATCGCCTACTACGCACCTCCAAAGAAGACTGTATTTTCCCAAGAAATTGTGACAAATGAAACGAAAAACTCAAAAGAATCACTAGAACAAAGCCATTCAACTATACTTCAATGATCTACTATTATACCTTCATAACAAGCTGGTAGAGGTTCTTTCAGCCCATACACCCGAGATCGTGGCTAGGGAAATGGACGAGGAAGTGCAAAAATGATTGTTGAACGGGCTAGGCTGATCATTAACATTGAAATGGAAGAAAGTTCTGATGAATAAAGCTCTAAAAATTAAAAAATGATGAGAAAATAGAACAAACCTAGGTTTGAGATTTCCTTGGAAGATGTAGAGAAAAGTGTATATGAGTCGATAAGTCAATGTATGATCAGATCAACCAATACATGCATGCCATGACCCTTACTCCGATCCACCTTCAAAAGGTAGAGAGTTTAGAGGTCAAAGAAGTCCATAGCATTGGTTCAAAGCTGATACACCTAAAACATATAGTGTTTTTAGATGTATTTTATACCTACTTTTGAGATATTGCGCTTTAATGGTAGGCATTTGTGTGTTTTTCTTTCAGGTACAACTAAAAAAGTTGAAAAATGCTAAAAGGAGTGAAAAAGGATCAATTTGGAGCAAAAATGTGAAATTTGTGCAAAAATTTTTTGGCACCTCAGTGACAGATTCGACGCTTAAGCACCGGTGAAACAGACAAGCCCGTGCATAAGTGCCAAAGGGCCCGCGCCAAAGGGCCCACGCTTAAGTGCCAAAGGCATTTATTTGGCAGTTTTCCTCATTTGGCTGAATTTTGAAGAAACATTTGAGACACCTATTGGGTAAAGATGGTGGTTATGGCCACTAGGAATGAAAATATTATTAAAAGACTTGTGAAAGGAGGCATCCCTTGGAGAATATATCGAATTTGGACATATTTTGAAGAATTTCCAAGGAACCTCTAGGAAAATTTATAATAGATGGAAGTTGAGACATTTAAAGAATCTAAAAATAATGACTTAATGAAAGTTCTAAAAAGAGTTTGAAGAG
>NW_018165375.1:5480-9411 GCF_001263595.1 Phalaenopsis equestris
GGAGAGATTTTCAGTTTGGAGAGATTTTCAGGCACCACACAAATTTACTTTAACCTTTTGTTTTTAGTTTATTTTGAGAGTGTTGTAACCGAGAAGAAATTTAAAGAAACTTTAAGAGTTTTGTGGAGGATTTGATATAAGTTTCTATCTTTTCTTTTGAACTACTTTTGATTTTAATCGAGTCTTCTTGTTGGTTTGATAATGATTTCTACTTTTAAAATAAAGTGTCGTTTTGTTTTCTCCAAGGATTCTGAGTAGTTTTCTTTATCTTTCACCTTAAAATGATAAGTAATTAAAGTTTGGATGGAACTTGTGGAGAGTATTAATCTTTAATGTTGGAAGAAGTTGTGATGATTTAATTCCACGTACTTCATTTACTTCTTGATCTAGCCCATCTAGTTGTTAAAATTATTGTGAGAACATGTAAGAGCCAGGATGGTATTGTCTTAGTTAACAATTGGAAAGAATCACAGGAGGTTGTATGAATGAGAATGTAATTCATATGATTTAGTAAAAATAAATAGGGAAATAATCTTTGAAGGGTGTAGAGTTAGAGGACTTTAAAGTGACAGGTTAAATCCCCCAACTTGGTTTATTTTTTTAGGTTTTGATATGAGATGTTAGCCCCTGGGTGGAGGTAATTGAGGGAACTCTAGAGTGAGAGCTGTTGAGAGCTAGTATCTTGCATGTCTAGTCGGTCTTCAGAACTATTCAAACTTTAAATTAGCCAATATTTTTTATAGCATGTCTAGTAAGGGTAAAGAATATAATTGCTCATATTTAGCACAACACAATTAGCATACTTCCATAACATAATTCCTATACATATTACTGATTCATGATAAGGAAAAAGGTATTTTCATATCAAGTGATTTTATTTTACATAAACTCAGGTTATCTTTAAAAGTTTTACTGTTTTGTCAAAATATTAAAGATACCAAAAATATTTGAATTTTAATACTGTGAAAATATCTATAGTTTAAGTAATTGTCTTTTTAGAATCGAAAGTTTGTTGTTTAATAGTGCATATTGCATAATTTCCCTGTGGATTAGATATTAAGGTCTTAATCAAAAAGTTCTATATTATTGATAACGATATGTATACTTGAATAGTATCCCAATGTATAAATTAAAGAGTTAAATTCTTATTTTCTTCAAGATCAAGTTTTTGGTTTTGTTGCAAAGTAAGGAAATATAAGTGAAAAGTATAATTAAAGTCATTATTTTACTGTTGCATATAAATAATTGGGATCAAGTTTTTGGCACCGTTTCGAGAGAAATTAAATAAGAAGATTGATTTAAAAGCAAATTTCTATTTTGAAAAAGTCTTATTTAAACTTTAAAAGGCTATATTATTTTATTTTGTATGTTTTATTTTATTTTATTTTATTATTTTAGTGTATGCGTAGTTCAGGTTCTGAAAAACTAGTACCCTACCATTCTGAATTAGAAAGAACTGTTAAAAAAATCAAAAAAACCAATAAATATAAAAATCATGAAAAATATAAAAAAATTACAGAAATAGCAAACCAAAACAATCAAAATGCTGAAATTCGTCAAGAATTTAGATCTTAAAGAGATTATGTCAACCCTACGGTAGATGAACTTAATTGTAGTATTCAAAAACCTATTGTAGTAGCTAATTCATTTGAGCTTAACCTGCTATTATCCAAATGGTATCAAATAATCAGTTTGAGGGATTACCAACTGAAGATCCAAATTTACATCTTACCAAATTTTTAGAATTGTGGACTATATTTGAACATGATGGTGTATCAAATGATGTCATAAGACTTAGGTTATTTTCTTTCTCAGTGATGGATAAAGCTAAGATGTGGTTGAATTCATTAGCACCTAGATTTATGAAAACTTGGGGTGATCTATCAAAAAAATTCCTTTCTAAATATTTTCCACCATAAAAAATTTCAAAGCTTATAAATGATATTACATCTTTTAATCAGTTTGAAAGGGAATCTATTTATGAAGCATGGGAATGATTTAAAGAACTCTTAAGAAAGTGTCCACACCATGCAATACCAAATTAGTTAATAATGCAAACTTTTTCTAATGGATTAGCTGTATTATTTAGATCTATTATCTATGCCGCTACTGGTGGTTTATTAATGTCAAAACCATTTCATGAAGCTTATGATTTAATTGAATCAATGGATACCAATAGTTTTTAATGGCCTTTTAAGAGGGTAAATCTAAAGAAAGTAGCCAATATTCATTAATCTGATGCATTTATCAGGTTAGCAAATCAAGTTGCTGCAATTTCAAAGAAGTCAGACTATTTTGGAATGAATTTTTCTCAATCAATCTCCATGATTAAAGATAATTCATTAGGCCAAATGGTAGATTCTTAAGAATCATTAGATACTTTGAATGTTATAAATAACAAGCAGAATAACCCATCTTCAAATTATTATAACCCAGGTGGAAGAACCATCCTAACTTTAATTGAAATAATACTACGGGTGGTAATAATCAGCAATGAGGGAATCAGCAATGAGGGAACAATCAAATACAATCAAATAAACCCATTGGAAAACTGGAACAACCAAGTGAATAATAATTATTGATCTACTTATCCTATAGGTTTCAACAGTAATCCACAATTTAAGGAGAAGAAGTTGTGTGTAGAAGAAGTGGTGTTACAAACTTAGGAAGCTACAATTAGAAATATTGAGAATCAACTTAGACAAATTGCAAATTCATTAAGTAATAGATCATAAGGGGCACTTCCAAGTAATACTAAAACAAATCTGAAAGATCAGAATAAAGAACAAGAAAAATCCGTTCAACTTAGAAGCGGAAGATAGTTAGAAGGTAAGATTAAAAAAGAAACTGAAGTAGAGAGAGAAGAAATTGAAGAATCAAAAGAGGATGCTCCGAAAGTTTCTGAAAGATTATTTATCCACTTAAAGTTAACTTAGAAAAAACCACCACCTCCATTTCCTCAGAGACTTCGTCAACAGAAGTTGGATAAGAAATTTTCAAAATTTTTGGAAATTTTTAAGAAGTTTACAATTAATATTCCATTTGCTGAAGCCTTCGAACAAATGCCTAGCTATATAAAGTTTATGAAGGATATTCTCAACAGGAAAAGGAAGTTTGAAGATAATGAGACTGTTGCACTTAGTGAGGAGTGCAGTGCTATAATTCAGAAAAAGCTTCTTGAAAAGCTTAAAGATCCTGATAGCTTTACAATTCCATGTGTGATAGGAGACAAATTTTATGGGAAAGCTTTATGTGATTTAGGTGCAAGCATTAAACTTATGTCATTATAAATATTCAAAAGATTGGAATTATGAGAAATAACCCCAACTACTATAACTCTGTAGTTAGAAAACCATTCGATAACGTACCCTAAATGAGTTATAGATAAAGTCCTTGTGGAAGTGGATCAATTTATCTTTCCTGTTGATTTCATTGTGTTGGATATGGAGGAAGATAAGAAGACACCTACCATTTTGGGGAGACCTTTCCTATCCACAAGAAGAGCAATTCTAGATGTGCAAAAAGGGGAATTAACAATGCGTGTCAATAGTCAAAATGTTACTTTTAACATTTCAAGATCAATGAAGTATCCTGCAAAAGGTAAAGATGTTGAATGTTATTGAATGTTATAGAATGGATGCGTTATAGAATGGATGCCATAAGATATCTGAGTGAATGTCATTTCAAAACTAATTATAAAAAAAAATCTGAAGTAAGAGATTTGGAACACAAGAAAGAAGAAGAATTACATCAATGTGAAGATCTTTTTAAGGAATATTCAAACTATATTCGCGAAACTTTTGAAATTTTGGACACGATAGAAAAAGATAAAACATTTGGTCCATCAATTGAAAAACCTCCTGAACTTGAACTGAAGTTAGTTCCTAATCATTTAAAATATGCCTTTTTAGGAGATTCCTCTACTTTACCA
>NW_018165375.1:9434-11568 GCF_001263595.1 Phalaenopsis equestris
ATTTCCTCAAAATTAACGCTCGATTTCCTCAAAATTAACGCTCGAAGAAGAAAAAGGTTGATGAAAATTCTAAAAAATTTCAAGAAAGCCTTTGCATGGACAATAGCTGATGTTAAAGTTATCAGTCCTTCAATTTGTATGCATATAATTCATATGGAAGAGAACTATAAAACTAGAGCTGATCCTTAAAGGAGATTGAATCTTGTTATTAAAGAAGTTGTAAAGAAAGAAATTTTAAAGTGGTTAGATGCTGGGATTATCTACCCTATTTCAGATAGTGCATGGGTTAGTCCAATTCATTGTGTGCGTAAGAAAGAAGGAGTAACTGTGACTTTGAATGAACATAATGAGTTAATACCTACTAGACAAGTTACAGGGTGGCGAATATGCATTGATTATAGAAAATTAAATCTTGCCACTAGGAAAGATCATTTTTCACTACCATTTCCAGATCAAATGTTGGATAGAGTAGGTGAGCATAAATACTTTTGTTTTTTGGATTGATATACCGGTTATCATCAAATATAATTAACTCATTAGGATCAATAGAAAATAACTTTTACCAGTCTGAATGGTACATTTTCTTTTGGAAGAATGCCCTTTGGTTTATGAAATGCCCCTATTACATTTTAAAGATGTATGATGGTAATTTTTTATGATTTAATTGAAAAAGGGATTAAAGTATTTATGGATTATTTTTCATTGCTTGAAACTTCATTTGACTCAAACATTTATCGAAAGTTCTTAAGCGCTGTGAAGAAACAAATTCAATCCTTAATTGAGAAAAATGCCAATTTATAGTACTAAGAGGAATTGTATTATGACATAAAATATCAGAAAATTGTATGAAAGTAGATCCTGCTAAAATTTAAGTGATCGTTAATTTTCCTTATCCAATAAATTTAAGGGAAATTAGGAGTTTTTAGGACATGCTGGATTCTACAGGCGATATATTAAAGACTTTTCAAAAATTGCTAAAACTTTATGCCATTTACTGGAGAAAGATGCAATTTTTCATTTTGATGAAGAGTGCCTAAAAGATTTTGAGTTATTATGAGAAAAATTAGTCACTACACCAATTATAGTTTCACCAGACTGGGGAAAACCTTTTGAACTGATGTGTGATGCTAGTGATTATGCTATTAGAGCTGTTTTAGGATAAAGATATGATAAAATTATCAAAGTTCAAATGAGATTCCCCTTAATTTACAACCTGGATTTTATTGGACTACTATCTTTAGAGATGTTAATGATTATATTAAAACTGGTAATAGATGTCAACAAGTAAGAAACATTTCTAGAAGAAATGGGATTCCCCTTAATTATAAGCTAGAAATTGAAATATTTGATATTTGGGGATTAGATTTCATGGGACCATTTATACCATCTTTTAGGAATTTATATATACTGTTAGCAGTGGACTATGTATCCAAATGGATAGAAGTTGTTGCTTTACCTTGATGTGATGCTCAAAGTGCTGCAAAATTTTTGAAAACAAACATATTTTGTAGATTTGGGGTGCTGAGAGTTATCACAACTGATGAGGGAAGTCATTTTAGAAATGTCATAATGGAGAAGTTATTAAATAAATATTGTATAAATCATAGAATTGCTACTGTTTATCATCCTCAGACAAGTGGTTTGGCTGAATTATCCAATCAAAAAATTAAAAGAATTATGGAAAAATCTATGAATCTAACAAAAATGGATTGGTCAGTCAAACTTGACTATGCTTTGTGGGCTTATAGGACTGCATATAGAATTCCTATAGGACTATTCCCATATAGGCTAATATTTGGGAAAGCTAGTCACTTATGAGTTGAACATGTGCATAAAGCATATTGGGTGATTAAAGAGTTTAATTATAATTTAAAAGAAGCTAGAGATAAATAATTATTGCAATTAAATGAGCTTGAAGAGATAAGGAATGAATCTTATGAGAATCCTAAGATTTACAAATAAAAGATGCAGATGTGACATGATCAAAGAATTCTTACTAAAAATTTTCAGCTAGGGCAACAAGTTTGCTATATAATGCAAGGTTAAGATTATGTCCAGGCAAACTTAAGTCTAGGTGGATGGGCCCATTTGTTGTGATGAAAGTTTATCCTTATGGAGCTGTGGATATCAAAGA
>NW_018165375.1:11659-12098 GCF_001263595.1 Phalaenopsis equestris
AAACACTGGTTACATTCATACTGGTTACATTCATCTAACGACGTTAAACCAAACGCTTTGTGGGAGGCAACCCATAGTTATCAGTGTGTTTTTGCTTTGATTGTTTTTGTGTGTGATTGAGAAAATTGGGCTATTATTTTTTAGACTATTATGTGTTAGTATTGATTTTAAGATTTTGTTTAGTAACCTAGACATGTTAATGTTAAGTTGACTGGTGCAAAATTAAGAACTTGCGCTTAAGCGCCAATATTCGGCGCTTAAGCATGATAGTTAAGAAAATATATGCTAAATTAAGATTCTAGAAGGTTTAACCGCCAATTAATTTGTAAAAACATGCCAAGGAAGTTCCAAGATGTGCCTAGAGGTTATTAGAAAGAGTTAGGCCTATAAATAGAAGGGTTTTGTGAAAGAATTTCACTTTGTGAAGGAATTTCACCTT
>NW_018165375.1:12178-29644 GCF_001263595.1 Phalaenopsis equestris
TGGATTTGAAGAGGAAGGAAGAAGAGGAAGGAAGAGACCATGAGGAAGCAATTCATTAGTCAAAGTGCAAAATAGATGTATAACGGTTTCTTAGCCGTAAATATCGAAGGAATATCAGGAAAGATCAACAAAATTGAGACTATCATGGCTTTACCGGAGACCAAGGTAATTGAGATTCATGCATAGCTTGAGCATATTGGATATCAATGGAAAATGCAATTTAGCCATACTAGTTATATCGAGGAAGTAGATAAGGAGATGTATCTTAAACAGAAATGGATTGAAGAAGTTAGTATTAGAGCTAGTCATCACCGTCCGCTTTATTAACTTTATATTCCGACTTCCTCAGGAGAGACTAATGAAAGATTAGTGTTTGTCCCATCAAATAAAGAGTGTGTTTGAGTTTTTATGTTAGGAGTCATTGTGTTTATGTGTTAGTGTTTGTTTTTAGTGTTTATGACTTTTATGTGTCTAATTGTTTAAGTTTGTTTAGTGTTTGTAATTAGAATATTTTCTTATCTGAGACTATTTGGAGTGAGAATTAAGTGTTATATGTACTTGTACTAGTTTGTGGTACTAGAATTAAGTGTTATATGTACTTGTACTAGTTTGTGAATGAATGTATATGCTTATTTTGGTGAAAATTAGTGTTATTTTTGTCTCAAATTGAATTGAGTTATATGGGAGAATTTTGAGAGAGAGAGAAGAGTTGTAGGAGATGAAAGTAGTTATTTAAGTGTTATGAGGCCAATTAGTGGTGGCATACTTAGGCTAATAGTGCATTTTACTTAAATTTAAAAATCTTAAAAATCATGCATTGGCGCTTAAGCGATTTGGAGAGCTAGGACAAGCCATTAAGTGGAAATTTCTTGGTGGAATTGAGCAAAATTTGCTAGATTCCGATTTCTTAAGGCAAGAGCTTTACTTCTATTTAAAAATTTTGAATTTTCACCATGTATTTTGAATACATTTGTAAGAACCCAAAAAACACTATTCATGGTGAAAAAATAGGAAAAATATATGGAAATTGAATAGGAAGTCTAGTTTATACTTACAGGAGTTGAGTTTAGTGGATTAGACTTGATTTTTGAAGTTATTGTGGAATTTTATGAAATTTTTTAGAATAGCACCAAGAATGAAGAGGAGCAAAGGAAAAAGCCACTTTGATTCGAGCAAATTTGTGAGTTCGAAAGCTTATGATAGGTACAGTGATGCTCTGCAATCACAAAAACTTATCTAGGAGTGATGTTTCAAGAGTCCAGATGGATCCCTAGAATATCTGATCGTTCACCGAGAATGGGAACAATTATGCTATTTTTTTTGTTGTGGCCATTATTTTTGTAGTTAGGGAGTTCTACGCAAACCTCCCTGAGGCTGAAGAAGATCGAGTTATGGTTCGAGAAAAATTGGTACCTTTTTCACCTGAGGTAATCAATATGTTTTATCATTTGCCACCTGAGACTTTGTGTTTTTATGCTAACTATAGTTCAACTGAGACATAGTTAGATGAGATTAATTCCTATTTTACTGTTGGAAGAGACTGTTGGAAGAGGACTCTGAAAGATCACAAATGAGAGGAGAGTCAACTTTGCCACGTCAAAGTTAAGTGCACCTTCGAAGGCGTTGCACTATTTTATTTCAGCCCATCTATTACCTACAAGTCATCTCAGTGAAGTTACCAGAGAGAGGGTGACGTTGAATTATTGTATCCATGAAAGAAAGCTCATCAACATTGGAGCGTTGATTTAGTAGACTATCATCAGTTCTGCCACTGCCGCTACTACTGCAGGTCCGAGATTTGCTTCCTTGATATTTTCTTTATGTGAGGAGGCTGGAGTGAGATTTGATAGCTATGAGGAAGTACTATTGCCTTTAAAGCCAATTACTAATGTTAATGTGAAGTCATATTAGGAGCATTCTATTTTTGGCTGGAGAGGAGAATTTTCAAAGAGCTATGGAATGGAGACATCTGCTGCTTCTACCTCTGCTGCTTCTACATCTAGACCATCTACTTCAAGACCATCTACTTCTAGAGGAGAGTCCTCAGAAACTCAAAGTCAATTATTACAGAGGATGATGGACAATATCAATTATACCGCAGATAAGGTACAAGATTTAAAAAGCTTTGCAGACCACATTGATGGCTATAATAGAATAAAAAGTGATTATGAAGAGAAATTTCACTCATCTCTGGAAAACCTCATTAGGGGTAACGAAGGAGTGCAATTTCCTCCATATCCTAGATACCCTGATTATGAGCCTATAAATGTCTAGAATAATGGTGATTCTGGGAGGAGGAGGATTGAGTGATTTTTTTTATGTTTGTAATATGTGTTAGACTATGTGCTTTGGACTTGAGACTTGTGATGTGTTGTTTATTTTTATGTTTGGACTTAAGACATATGATGTGATGTGTTTTTATGTTTTTGACTTGAAACATGTATGTTTGTGTATTGGTTTGGATTCTGTGATGTGTGAGACTGTTATTTTGTTTAATTGTATTGTGACGTTGTGTTTTGTTAGTAGTTTGTTTTAAAACTCTAGGGTAGTAATTGTTGTTGTGTATTGATTATTATTTTAGTTAGATAGTATTGAACTTATTTCTGTCTTGTGAAAAGTTTAAAATCTTGCTAACTCTACTTTTAAATTTTAAACTCAAAAAATTGCTACTCTGTATTTTTCTTTTATCATGTTAGTGTGTTTGTTTTTATGTTGAGACTAGAAATCAAAGTTAGTGTGCTAGTTTGTTTTTATGTTTCGACCCACTACTTAGAAGTCTACTGAATCTCTACATGTTGAATTGAAATGAAAATCATAGAAAATTAATCAAAATTTTGTTTTACTCCTATTTTTTAGTTTTATACTTGTATAATTAGGGTATATTAGGGTATAAAAATTTCTGTAAGCATGTTATTTCAAATTTTCATTCATGCTTATTTATATTTGCTGCTAAACTGTTTAATCTGTTAAAAATTAAAGTTTGTGGGGTGAAAAATATTTTCAAAACTTGCATTTTATTTGTTCTCAAATGTGGTACAAGTCAATTTGATTTGAAAAGAAAAATGATTATGTATATAAAGTTATATTAGGGAAGTAAAATTTCATTTTAGAAATAAGTAAGAAAATTTAGTTAAAATGTGACTAATGAAGAAAAAATTTCAGTTAAAAATTTTAGTGTTGAAAATGTTAAATATATTGTAACTATCATTAGTAAAAAAATTTGTATTTTTGAAAAATGGAGAAATTTAGACTTTTATTTTTAATACTTAATTTTATTTTTATTAAAAATAATTTTCAAAACTATTATTATATTTTTAAGTAAAAGACTTATATTAAGACTTTGCTTTAGGAAAGAAGTGGAATTCAAAGTCATTAAAGGCCTATCCGGATATAGTAATTTTTGCCTCAAAAAGAAAAAGAAAAAGAAAAAGAAAAAGAAAACAAGAGAGAAAAATAAAAAGAAGAAAAAAAAAAGAAAGTAAGGGAGGAGAAGCTTGAGGATTAGTGCTTAATCAAAAATTAGTTTTGAATTTGATTTTTTTAAAGTATAAGGCTTGAGAAACTCTTAAGCTTAAGGATATAATATAGTAAGTGAAATTATTCTGGATATAATATAGTAAATAAAATTATTCTTAATAAAATTTTTTAAGTGGAGATAATAAAACAACTAAATTCTAAATTTGGAGAATCTACAATATTTCTATTTTAGATAGGAACTCATATTTTCATCTTTCTTAACATTAAAAATTTTTAAACTTTAAGTTGGTCTCATTTACTGAATATTTTTTTTAAATTGGACTACTATATTTCCAAATCTAAATTTTAGTAACTCCTAAAGAAACTCATATAAGTATCATACTAATTTAGATTTTGAAGATTGAAGCGTCACTTGAGGACAAGTAACATTTTAAGTTTGGGGGATTTTGATACACCTAAAATATATAGTGTTTTTTACGCATTTTTATACCTATTTTTGTGATATTGCGCTTTAATGGAAGGTATTTGTGTGTTTTTCTTTCAATTTTTGTGTTTTTCTTGCAGATACAGGTAAAATGTTGAAAAATAAAATTTGAAAAATACTAAAAGGAGTGGAAAAGGATCAAATTTGGAGAAAAAAATGTTAAATTTGTGCAAATGTGTTTTGGCGCCTAAGCGCCGGTGAAACAGAGAAGGCCTTCCTTAAGCATTAGAGGCATCGCGCTTAACCGTCAAAGGCAGTTATTTGGCAATTTTCTTCATTTGGCTGAATTTTGAAGAGACATTTGAGGCACCTTTTGGCTAAAGAGGGTGATTATGACCACTAGGAACAAAAATATTATTAAAAGACTTGTAAAAGGAGGCATCCCTTGGAGAATACATCAAATTTGAACACATTTTGAAGAATTTCCAAGGCAGCTCTTAAGAAATTTATAAATAAAGGAAGTTGAGACATTTGAAGGGGGTGCTTGGAAGTTCTTAAAAGAGTTTCAAGAAGAGGAGTCCTGAGGAGTTTTGGGGAGATTTTCAGGCACCACACAAAATTACTTTAATCTTTTTGTTTATAGTTTATTTTGAGATTATTGTAAAAGAGAAGAGATTCAAAGGAGCTTCAAGAGTTTGGTGGTGGATTCGAGATAAGTTTTTATTCGTTGTTTTGAACTACTTTTGGTTTTAATTGAGACTTCTTGTTGGTTTGACAATGAATTCTACTTCTAAACTAAAGTGTGGCTTTGTTTTCTCCATAGATTATGAGTATTTTTCTTTATCTTTTTACTTAAAATGATAAAAAATTAAAATTTGGATGAAAGTTGTGGAAAGTATTAATATTTAATATTGGAAGAAGTTGTGATGATTTAATTTCATGTACTTCATTTACTCTTTGATCTGGCCCATCTAGATGTTAAAATTTGTTGTAAGAACCAGTATTGTATTGTCTCAGTCAAAAATTATAAAGAATCACATGAGGTTGTATGAATAAGAATCTATGAATAAGAATTTAATTCATATGATTTAGTGCAAATAAATATAGAAATAATCTTTAAAGGGTATAGAGTTAGAGGACTTTAAAGTGACAGGTTAAAGCCCATAACTTGGTTTATTGTTTTAGGCTCTGATACAAGATGTTAGCCCCCAGGTGGAGGGAATCAAGGGAACTCTAGAGTGAGAGCAGGTATCTTAATTGCCTAGTCGGTCTTCAGAACTATTCATTAGAACTATTCAAATACTATTCAAATTTTACATTAGCCAATGTTCTTTATAGCATCTCTAGTAAGGGTAAAGAATATAATTGCGCCTATTTGGCACAACACAATTACCATACGTCCGAAAAGTATTCCTATACTTATTACTAATTCATGATAAGGAGAAAGGTATTTTCATACAAAGTAATTTTTTTTACATAAAATTAAGTTATCTTCGAAATTTTACTGTTTTGTCAAAATATCAAAAATACCAAAAATATTTGAATTTTAATACTATGAAAATATCTATAGTTTAAGTAATTATCCTTTTATAATAGAAAGTTTGTTGTTCAATAGTGCATATTGCATAATTTTCTTATGGGTTCGATATTCAGGTCTTAATGAAAAAGTCCTATATTACTTGATAACGATACATATACTTTCGTTGATAACGATACATATACTTTCGTAGTATCCCAATATATAAATTAAAGAGTTAATTTCTTATTTTCTTCAGGATCAAGTTTTTGGTTCTGTTGCAAAGTAAAGAAATATAAGTGAAAATTATAAATAAAGTCATTATTATACTGTTGCATATAAACAGTCGAGATCAGAACCCGATCAAGTCTTACTGTGCTTCCCCTTCTACTATTTCTAAAAATCATGCACATTTGGAAGAGGATTCTAATGAATTAATGGAATTACCTTTTGGTTAATTTTCTCCTTATGTAAAAAATTTAATTTAATAGTGATATGTGCCAAAGTACATGCCAAAAGATAAGCTACAACTCTTTGAGAAATTATGGAATGTTAAAAGTCAAACTCCTAACTCGAAAAAAAATCTCGGATTTGGTACTATAAGACTGGTCAATGACTCAGAATTTTGCATGGTTGTTATTAGCGGATTGGAAGAGGATTGCCTCAATGTAGAGGATGACTCTGAAGATGTCGATGGATGACGCATCACCATAATTTGAAAAAGTAATAAAGTTAACCGTGGATGAATTAAAATAAATCAACCTCGGGACTAAGGAGCAACCCGACCTACCTTATAAGTTTTCTACTCAACAAGAAAGAATCCACATAATTGATAAATTTATTATCAGAATTTAAGGATTTCTTTGCCAAGAGGTATGACGAAATGCAGGGCTATTAGTAGAAGTTGCAGTTCCTAAGCTCGGGGTAGACAAAGATATGACCCAAGTGAAACAAGCTCCCAGAAGGATGCACCTTGAGATAGAGCAATAAGTCATCACCGAGGTAAATTATACACCAAAATAATATATTGTTTTAAATACTTATTCTATGCTTATTTTTGGTGATATTTCACTTTAAAAAAGGGTATTTTCATGTTTTTGTTGCACGTATATCATTTTTAGGCATTTAGAGAAAAAATGGCAAAAAGTTTGAAATTTGGAGCCAAAATAATGAATTTTGGGACCCATGATGCACCAGATTGGCGTGTGATGCATCAAAATCCAGAGAACTGGCGCATGATGCGCTAGATTGGTAGGGATAAATTTTTCAGATTAAGGTGGTTCGAGACTAATTTTTGAGCGAATTTCAAAAGTACACTTGTTCTACACACCTCTTGGAGTAATTCAGTGCATCTAGACACTTTGGAAGGTTCTCTTATGAAGGGTATGTCTCTTGGATCAAATGGCTCATCTTTTGAATTCAAAAGAGTTGACTTTTGGAGGAAATTTTGAATTCTTTCCAAAGGAGACGGATTAGAATAGAATTGCTCCTATTTGGCTCAAAATAATATATATATATTTTCAAATGATTTTAATTTCTTCATAATCTATATACTCATTGTAAAGGGGAATGATGCTTTCTTAAATTTGAACTCTCCATCACTAAAACTTGGTTAGTTTTTGTAATTTTTCTTTTGAAAGTTTAACAATTAGTTTAGTTAACTTAGTTCTTTTAACTCAATTTTATTTAGCATTCACTCTAATACTTTAGATTCAAATTTAGTACTTCAGTTTTACAATTTAAATTTTGATTTACATTATAAATAAAAGAATTTATCTTTAAGCATTTCCAACTTCTCTATGAGATCGATATGTAGGACTCCATTAGAGCTCTTTCTTACTTGAGCGATACATATATTTGTGTTATTATTAAGGAATTTGACAGTTTAAAGGTTTTAAAAGATAAAATTATTTTCATTAAAGTCATCTTTTTTAGGGTTTACATTGCATATTTAATATTATTACTATCGTGTGTATTTTATAATATTGAAAAATATTTGCAAAAATAACAAGCTAAATTCACCCGCATCACCTAATCACGTTGGATCTAAATCAAGTTTAATACATTGAACTAAAATCATTTCAAACTTTAGGTTCAATCCATATTGGATCTAAATCAACCTTAGATCCTACTTGCATTGGATTTAAATCAAGTTTAAGTCCTACCTACATGGGACTTAAAATCATTTAAAACTCTAGGTTCTGCCTACATTGAACCTAAATCATCTTAATCCTTAGGTTCTACCTACATTGAACCTAAATTACCTTAAGTCTTACTTACATCGTACTTAAGCCATTTTAAACTTTAGGTTCTACATACATTGAACCTAAACCATCTTAATCCTTAGGTTCTACCTACATTGAACCTAAATTACCTTAAGTCCTACTTACATTGGGCTTAAATCCTCTTAGACTTTAGGTTCTACTTACATTGAACCCAAATCATCCTCACATCATAATTGGACTTAAATCATTTTCATACCTTAGGTTCTATCTGAATTGAACCCAAATGACATAAATCTATAGGTTTTACCAACATCAAACCTAAATCTTAAGTCTAATCTACAGGACATCAATCAAACTTCCTTAGGTCTAACCAGCATCAGACCTAAAATACATGACATCTACCCATCAACAAAAAAATATACTTTAAAAGACATTAGAACTTAAACTTGAACCTAAAATGCAACTAGGTTTGAGAAGATGTTTTGGAGGAGGTAACTCATAGTTGCAAACAAAATATCTTCCAACCATTTATGGCTAATCAAATCGCAAACATAATGACCTAGGATGACAGAACCATGGGATCTTGATCAGGTCATCCCAAAAATAAACAAAATGATAAAATGAAAAAATTTAATCAGTTAATAAATCATAAACAACTTAAAAGTTTCCATATACTAAAATTTGAATAAGAAATTAAAACTTAAATTCAACCATAATGAACAAGGATCACAAAATGCAACTTGAAAAATTGTGTTCAGATCTATGAACATTTGTTAGACGATGAAATCTGTGGTTGCTGGCAAGAATCTTCTGGTCATGGTTTAAACACCTTTCAGATAAAATAGATTTGAAGATTTTACGTCCCCGGGACGACGGAGCCATAGACATCTTGACCGGGTCATTTGAAAATTATTCAACCAACTAAATTGACAAAATTAAACTTGATTTAATGCTAATTATGTTTTGTTTTGCAGGTTCATTGGAGACATAAAACAAAGTGCACTTCAGATTTACATTGCATGTTATATGGTGTGTTAACTCTGTTTTGCAAGATGACATTCTGAAGCGGAACCTCGAGACAACAAAATAACAAAAACATGACAAACAAAACAAAATAAAATAAAATGACATGACATGAAAAATGGAACAAAATAAAATAAAATTACACGACATGACAAATAAAATAAAAACCACACAACAAAACTAAACAAAAAGACAAAACAAAAGTAAAATGACATTACATGAATAAACAAAACAAAACAAAACAAAACATTTAGGGTAGAATCATATTCATAAAAATCTATTACCCTAAGAATAAACATTTGATGTTTATTTCCTTGACCTTGACATTTCTTAGAAGAACGAGTGTTAACGTTAATCAGAAGTCTTCTCAGATAGCTCTGACTGTCTGTGATGTAATTAACTATAGGAGCTTGCTCTTACAGAAGAAATAAGAACTCATAATAGCTGATACACCTAAAATCTCTGGTTACCAAACTCTTTAAGTAATTTTCTTTATATAAGAAATCATTTCTCTATGCTGACTACCATCATAAAACTTCTTTTTCTCATGTTTTCTATCTTAGTCCTTTCCTTCTTTCTCCTAGTTTCTTAACATCTGAGAATCTTTCACATGATTCAAAAGAATAAGTTCCTTGGAGATTAGGGAAATAAAATAAATAAACAGAGTGGCGACTCCTTTCAAACAACAACACCAAACCAACGACATAACGATGAGAATTGGCGATGATAGTCCGACGGAGGGAGCATCTGGACACATTAGAGTCCTAACTATTGATCCCATATGGAGGTGGAAATTCTTATGGTTATAATGTCAAACACAACATTCAAGCTATAAAACTTAAGTAGGCAAAAAAAAAATCTAAAGTAAATTTAACGTGCGCTAAATGAAATGTAGTTAACCGAGAAGTTCAAATTTAAGAAAGCATTCTTCCCCTTTACAATGATTTTATGGAGTGTGAAGAAATTAAAATCATTTAAAATACATATAAAAATGTATTGTGCCAAATAGAAGCAATCCTATTTTTTACCCTCTGAGAGTGCATAAAGAATATTGACTAATCCAGAGTTTGTTCCCTAAATCAGTGGTTAGGTTAAAAGCATACTGGCTGCCACTTTAGAGTTCTCACTTCTCCCTCTCTTGAGGGCTAACAATCTCGCTTTATTTTCTAATCAACTGAACCAACTTTGGGATTTTAATCTGTCACCTTAAAATCTCTAATTTTGTGCCCATCAAAATATATTCCCTTATTTATTTACATGCAACCTCATGGATTACATTCTTACCTATGAAATTAAATGTGACTATTAACTTGTTGTAGAAATCATAGCCCTTTCGGATTGTATATTTCTCAACAAATTTTAACCTTTCAACTGGACAGATAAAAAAGTAAATGAAAGTCAGAGTTCAAATTGGAAGCCGAAACGAGGGCTGTTTTAGGTGCTCTACATACTGCCATTTCCTTTGGCTTTCCTGATCTCATTATTGAAACTTATTCTCAAGTTCTTTTTCACACTTTAACGGGCAAGGTAAAGCCTCTTTGGAATATGATGATTTTGATTAATCGAATAGGTTGTATGGTGGCTAGCTCTAATATTGCTATTCAGTATAATTTTGTTAATCGGGAAGGAAATAGGCCTGCAGATTGGCTGGCTAAACAAGGGTACAATGGCATTTATTTTGGGCAAACCCCCCTCCCCCCTCTCAAATTTGATTCATGGTGATATTATTGATGTTCCCTATTTACGTGATTGAGGTTATTGTGCAGCAGGGTTTTGATGACTTGTTTTATCCCATTCTCAGTTGGATCTTTCCTTTTGTTGGGTGGAGTACATCAAGCACTTATATATCTTTTGTTTGGAGGCAAGAGAAGAGGACTGTTACCTTGTTACAATTTTGCACTTAGATTGGAAAATTGTGCAGTTGCAAGATAATTGGACTTACGAATTGCATAGTTCCGTTCCCTACAAGTTCATTCTTGAAATACTATTTTTGTTTGACATATCTTTTTGGGTTACATGTAATCTTGAAAGTGATAATTTGTTTTATGTCCTTTTTGTATGGTGTTGTATGTGGAAAGAGGAACCCTTAAGTTTCAATGTATCTTTTTGCTTTTAGTAGGGATTCTCCTTCCCTCTTAAAATTGTACTATCTCTATTATCATTAACGCGTAAGGAGCCATGAGTTGTTCTTTCAATCAAAAAAAATTATTCAAATGATTTCAATTTCTTCACAATCCATATACTCATTGTAAAGGGAAAGGATGCTTTCTTAAATTTGAACTTTTCGTCGCAACAAAAACTTTGTTTAATTTTCGTAATTTTACTTTTGAAAATTTAGTAATTAGTTTAGTTTAACTTGTGTAGTCTTACGTCAGCATTTTAATTAACATTCCCTTAAGTAGTTAATTTTCAAGCTTGACACTTTACTTTACTTTTATTTTCTCTTATATTTTTATTTTATAAAATAATTTCATAATTTAATTTTACAATTTTCCAACTTTTCTATAGGATCGATATCTAAGACTCCATTAGAGCCCTTTATTACTTGAGTGATATGTATACTTGCATTGATTTCAAACGGGATTTGACAGTTTAAAAAGAGTTTTAAAAGATAAATTATTTTCATAAAAAGTATTGTTGTTGGGATTATATTGCATCTTTATTATATATCTGTCATGTGTAATTTTATAATATTGAAAAATATTTGCAAAATTCTCTCACTAAATCTGCCGTTCGAATCAAGTTTCTTGCATTGTTACCGGGGATTAAAATCTTCACGCAGTAGGATCAATTTTTTTTCACCATTGTTGGGAATGTAACGATAGTATTTTATTTTATTTTATTTAAAAAAAAAGAGGGTGTTTGTAGTTTTGTTTGAACATTTTCTTATTTAAGTGTGTTTACTTGCCTTTTATTTTTTGCTTTGTTTTTTTATGCGCATTATAAGATCTGAAAATTTAGTACCTATGATTCTGAACTAGAAAGAAAAAATTAGAGAAATTCTAAAACAACAAAAAAAGATCATTTTAGCAAAATGGCTTGTAATTTTAAAAATGCTGGAAATGAAAATGAACATCATTAAAGACATTTAAAAGATCATTCTAATCCTACATCAGATGAAACTCATTTAAGTATACAAAACCTTGTTGTAGTTGCCAATTCATTTGAGTTTAAACCTGTTATTATCCAAATGGTACAAAACAATTAGTTTGGAGGAACACCAATTCATTTGAGTTTAATTTACACCTTGCTAGTTTTCTAGAATTGTGTGCTATATTTAAATATGAGGGAGTATCAAATGTTGTTGTCAGACTTAGAATTTTTCATTTTTCCCTAAGGGATAAAGCTAAGATGTGGTTAAACTTGTTAGCACCTGGATCTATCAGAACATGGGGAGATTTATCACAAAAATTCTTATCAAATATTTCCCACCTTCAAAAACGGCTAAGCTTGGAAATGATATCACATCTTTCTGTCAGTTTGATGGGGAATCAAATTATGAAGCTTGGGAAAGATTTAAGGATCTCCTTAAAAAGTTTCCACACCATACGTTGCCAGATTGGTTAATAATTCAAACTTTTTATAATGGGTTGGTTAGATCTCTTAGATTGACAATTAATGCTGCGACTGGTGGATCATTAATGTCAAAACCATTCGATAAAGCATATTCATTAATTGAAGAGATGTCTACTAATAATTTTCAATCGCCCTTTGGAAGGGTAAATCCAAAAAGAGTAGCTAGTTTTCATGATTTTGATGTTAATTTCCATTTTGGCTTCTCAAAAGCTGCCCAAATAGTTGTTATATCAAAGAAGATAGATCAATATGGATTGAATTATTCACAGCAGCACATGTGCTTGAGAAGAACTCATTGAGACAAATGATAGAATCTCAATCTTCTTATGAGACTTTAAATGCAATAAAAAATCATTCTAATAACAAGTATGCAAATTAATATAATCCTAGATGGAAGAATCATCAAAATTTTGGTTGGAGTAACAATAACTCTAATGCTGCAAATCAGCAATGGGGAAACAATACTGCGAACCCATTAGGAAACTCCAACAATTAAGGGAATCAAGCTTATAAACAATATTACCCCCAACATTTAATAATTTATAGAGTAAGGAGAAAAAGCTATCAATGGAAGAATTGATATTACAAATGGGTAGTCAATTACAAAGTCAAGGAGCTGCAATCAGAAACATGAAAAATCAATTGGGATGTATTGTTATCTCAGTTAGCAATAGAGCTCTAAGAACATTACCTAGTAATGTTGAAGTAAATCCTAAAGAACAGAACAAAGAGAAAATTAAAACTATTTAACTGAGAAGTGGAAAAGAATTAGGAAACAGAGTTCAACAAGAAGTTGAAGTTGAGAAAGATGAGATGAAAAATGAAAAATATGATAAAGATTTTCATCTTAAAGCAGAAAATCCTATTAAACCAGTGAAAATCATTGTAGAAAGACCACCACCTCTATTTCTTCAAAGATTGAAGTAGAAAAAAAGAGATAGCCAATTTTCAAAATTTTGGAAATTTTGGGGAAATTAACGATAAGCATTCAATTTGGTGAAGCTTTGAAACATATGTCAAGCTATGTGAAGTTCATGAAGAATATACTTAATAATAAAAGGAAGTTTGTAAATAATGAGACTTTTGCACTCAACGAAGAGTCTAGAGCGATAATCCAGAAAAAAGCTTCCTAAAAAACTTAAAGATCCTATAAGTTTTATAATTTCTTGTGCTATTGACAAATGATTTTATGGAAAAGCTTTATGTGATTTAGGAGCAAGTATTAGTCTTAAACTATTATCAATTTTCAGAAGGTTAGGCTTAGGTGATATTTCACCTACAACTGTAACTCTTCAGTTAGCTTATCATTCGATTACATATCCTAAAGGGGTTATAGAAGATGTTTTGGTAAAAGTTGATAAGTTTATCTTTCTTGTGAACTTTAATGTATTAGATATGGAGGAAGATAAGGAAATTCCTATCATTTTAAAAAGACCATTCCTAGCCACTAGAAGAGCTTTGATATATGTGCAAAAAAGAGAACTAACTATGAGAGTTAGTGACCAAGAGGTTACATTTAATATTACAAAATCAATGAGATACCCTACAATGCTTTAGAATGTATATTAGTGAATATTTAAGCCATGAATATTTCAAGAAAACTTTTGAAAGTGAATTTGAAATGGAATATCAAGATGAGGATAAAATTGAAGATGAATCTATGGAAGCGAGTAAAGAGGATCTGGATTATGTTAAAAAAAATATGAAATGTTAGACCCTATACATAGTAACAAGAATTTAATTCCATCGATTGAGAAACCTCCTGAACTAGAACTAAAAACACTTCCTACATATTTAAAGTATGCATTTTTATGAGATTTATCTACATTATCTGGTATAGTTTCCTTAGAATCAATTGATACGCAAGAATAACAGTTGTTGGAAACATTAAAAAGATATAAGAAAGCATTTGGATGGACATTAGCTGATATTAAGGGAATTAGTCCTTCAATTTGTATGCATAGAATCTTTTTATAAGATCAACATGAACCAAGATATGATCCACTAAGGAGATTAAATCCTATGATGAAAGAAGTTGTGAAGAAAGAGATTTTAAAATGGTTAGATGTTGGAATAATATATTCTATTTCAGACAATGCTTAGGTTACTTCAATTCACTGTGTTCCAAAAGAAGGAGGTGAAACTGTAGTTAAAAATGAGCATAATGAATTAATGTCAACAAGACAAGTCACTGGTTGGAGAATCTGCATAGATTATAGAAAATTAAATTCTACCACCATGAAGGATCATTTTTCTTTACCTTTTTTGGACGAGAGGTTGGATAGGTTAGCTGGGCATAAATATTTTTGTCTTCTAGATGGATATACCAGTTATCACCAAATACTTGTTGCTCTAGAGGATCAATTGAAAACAACATTTACTAGTCCTTATGGAACTTTTGCTTTTCGGCAAATGACCTTTGGATTATATAATGCACCTGCAACATTTTGGAAGATGTATGATGTCAATTTTCAATGATTTGATTCACAAAATGATTGAAGTATTTATGGATGATTTTTCAGTATTTGAAACTTCATTCGAAATATGTCTAAAAAATTTATAAGAAGTTTTGGAACACTGTGAAAAGATTAATCTCGTATTGAGCTGAGAAAAATGTCATTTTTTGGTTGCAGGAGAAATTGTGCTTGGACTTAAAATTTCAGAAAAAGGCATGGAAGTAGATCTTGCAAAAATACAGGTTATATTAAACTTACCTCCACCTACCACACTAAGAAGAGTTAAGAGCTTCTTAGGATATGCTGTATTTTACAAAATATATATTAAAGGCTTTTCAAAAATTACTAAACATTTATGCCAACTTCTGGAATAAGATACAAAAGTTGACTTTTATCAAGATTGCCTTAAAGCCTTTGAATCTTTAAAGGAAAAATTGATCACTACTCCAATAATTGTTTCACCTGATTGTGAAAAACATTTTGAATTAATGTGTGATGCTAGTAATTTTGTGATTGGAGCTATTTTATGGCAGAGATATGATAAGATTTTTAGAGTTATATACTATGTTAGTAAGACTCTTAATGATGTTCAAATTAATTACAGCACCACTGAAAGAGAGTTGTTAGTTACTGTGCATGCTTTTGATAAGTTTAGGTCAAGTTAGATATGTTATGCATACTGACCATTTGGCTATTAAATATTTGATGTAAAAGAAGGATGCTAAACCAAGATTAATTAGATGAGTACTCCTTATGCAAGAGTTTGATTTTATAATAGTTGATAGGAAAGGGACTAATAATTAAATTGTTGATCATTTATTTAGGCTAGAACAAGAAGAAATACTTGATCTCAAGGGAGAAATTAATGAAACTTTTCTTGATGAACAACTTTATGCTGTAAAAGGATGAGAAATATCGTGGTACGCTGATATAGTAAATTATATTTTTAGTGGTTTTTTACCATATGGATTGACAAAATAACCGGAAAAGAAATTCATTCATGATGCAAAATCATATATTTGGGATGATCCTTATTTATATAAACAATGTAAAAATTTAATGACGAGACGATATGTGCCTTATAAAAAAATTCAGGAAACATAAGAAAATTCAAGAAATTATCCAAAAATGTCATGATTCTGAATTTGGAGGTCATTTCGAGAATGATAGAACAGTTTATAAAATCCCTTTTCTTGTTGGGAACGTCTTTCAAGAATTTGACATAAATAGGCATTTTCTCTAAGGCTTTAGCGAAAGAAATTTTAATATATATATATATATATATATCAAAATATGTGATCGGTGTCAAAGAGTAGGTAATATCTCAAAAAAAAGGGAAATGCCTCTAAATTTTAATTTGGAAATTGAATTTTTTTATGTATGGGGATTAGATTTTATGCGACCATTTATACCTTCATTCAGAAATATATACATGTTGATTGCAGTGGATTGCTTGATTCACCATGGTGAATTAGTGGAATCATTCTATTGGTGATCATTGTAAATCAAGAGTAGTCAAGTATCCTTGAGAGTAACCATTGCCTTTATTGATCATGGCGAATTTTTTGAATCATGCTATTGGTGATTGTTTTAAGTTATAGATTTAACACGACATCATTTTTTTTATTTATATGGCAATTACTCCCAAATCTTATCATAGAAACCTTATCTTATTCATCCCTATTAAGGAAGACATTATCTTGTATCTAATTGATGAAGTAATCAATATAAAGTCACAATAAGAGAAGTTTATCCTATTTGTAAGATTGGTCGAAAAATATAATATAATGCATAAAATTGCAACTGCTTATCATCCTCAGACTAATGGTTTAGTAGAAGTATCTAATCGTAAAATTAAGAGAATTTTGGGGGAAAGAGTATTAATCTTAGTAAAATGGATTGGTCTATTAGATTAGATACTGCATTATGGGCATACGGGACAACCTATAAGACACTTATAGGAATGTCCTCATATAGATTAATTTTTAGGAAGACTTGTTGATCCCTGATAACTGTTTATATGCAATAGTATAATTATATGCAATAGTATAACAATCAATAGTATAACAATATTTCTGATTATATTTTTCACTTATATTTCCTTATTTTGCAACAAAACCAAAAACTTGATCCTGAAAAAAATACAAATTTAACTTTTACTTTATATTGGGATACTATGCAAGTATACATATCACTATCAAGTAATATAGAACTTTTTTGATTAAGACCTGAATATCGAACCCACAGGGAAGATATGCAATATGCAAATTTTGGAAAACTTTCTATTTTTAAAATGATAATTATTTAAACTAAAGACATTTTTGCAGCAAAGAAAGTTTAAATATTTTTAGTAATTTTAATATTTTGACAAAAACAGTACAAACTTTTAAAAGATAACTTGAGTTTTTGTAGAAGAAAAATACTAAATATGAAAATATCTTTCTCTTTATCATGAATTCGTAATAAGTATAGGAATTCTGTTGTGAAAGTATACATATTGTATTATGTCAAATAGGAGCAATAATATTCTTTACCCTTACTAGGGATGCCATAAAGAACTTTGACTAATTTAAAGTTTGAATAGTTCTGAAGACCGGCTAGGCAGGGAAGATACTAGCTCTCACTTTAGAGTTCCCTCGATTCCCTCCATATGGGGGCTAACATCTCGTATCAGAACCTAAAATAGTAAACCAAGTTGGGGGCTTTAACCTGTCACTTTAAAGTCCTCTAACTCTACGCCCTTCAATGAATATTTTCCTATTTACTTGC
>NW_018165375.1:29813-32501 GCF_001263595.1 Phalaenopsis equestris
AAAACTACTCAGAATCCATGGAGAAAACAAAACCACACTTTAGTTTAAAAGTAGAAATCATTGTGAAACCAACAACAAGTCTCAATTAAAACCAAAAGTAGACTAAAACAGAAGATAAAAACTTATCTCAAGTCCTCCACCAAACTCTTGAAGTTCTTTTGAATCTCTTCTCTTTCACAACACTCTCAATATAAAACTAAAATAAAATAAGGATAAATATGTGGTGCCTGAAAATCTCTCTAACTAACTCCCCAATTTTTTAACTTTCAAAACTTTCCCAGTACTTTCAGGACCTCTTTCAAAGTCCCAATCTTCTTTATTTTATAATTCTTCAAAAGGTGCCTTGGTATCTCTTAAAAATGTGTCTTGATTCGATGTATTTCACCAAGAGATGCATCCTTTCACAATAATTTTCATCCATGGTGGTTGTGACCACCTATTAAGCCAATAAGTGCCTCAAAAACCTCTTTAAACTTCAAAAAAACTAAATTTACTAATCCAATAATTGCCATTGGCGCTTTAACGCAGGGCCTCTGGTGATTAGGCGCCACCTTCTCTGTTTACTCGGCGCTTAAGCACCGAATCTGACACTTAGGCGCTAAAACACTTTTGCACATTTTTCCCCTCTTTTCTCCAAATTTGATCCTTTTTCACTCCTTTAAGCATTTTTCACCTTTTTACCTATACCTGAAAGAAAAACACAAAAATACCTTCCATTAAAGTGCAATATCTAAAAAATAGGTATAAAAATGTTTATAAAAATACTATATATTTTAGGCGTATCACTTTCACTAACCAGTTAAATTGGAGCATAAATCTTATTGACTGATGAAAGAATTTAATTTAAATTTGAAAGAGGCAGGTGAGAAAAGATTATTGCAATTGAATGAGCTTGAAGAAAATAAGAACGAATCTTACGATAATGCGAGAATTTATAAGGAAAAGATGAAAGAATGGCATGATCGGCAGATAATAAAAAGACAATTTGAACCTGGAGGGGAAGTTTTAATATATAATACAAGACTGAATTTATTTCCTGGAAAATTAAAGTCTAGGTGGAAAGGGTCATTCAGAGTTATAAAAGTCTATCCCTATGGGTCAGTTAATATTGAAGACCCTAAGACTGGAAGAATATTTAAAGTGAATGGGCATAGAGTAAAATCATAATTTGATGGTCAAAGACCAACTTTTAAAGAGACTATTTGTGGGAGGCAACCCATATTTATCGTTGTTTAGTTTGCTTTTCAGTTTGTTTTGTTTGAAATATTTTACATATATTTATGTTTAAGTATTTATGTAGTCCGTGTATTTGATAAAATATTTAGAAAAATCTTTATTTGCATAATTTTATGGAAAATTTGAGAAATTATTGGATCAAAATCGAAACGGTAAAAAATTTGGAACTGGCGCATGATGCGCCAGCCTGCGCCGCGTGTCCGAAAATGATTTAAAACATGTCAAATGGCGGTTTTTGGTGGTTTATTCTCCATATAACTCCTAAGAACCAAATTCAAACCATATTTTAGGGGGAAAATGAAGGAAGAGTCGCCACTATTCAAATCCTATGGCTTCCCACTCTAAAAACTCCGATAGATTTAAAATTTTCAACCGGAGAAAGTTTGTAAGTTTTGATGCACAAAAATTACATCATCGAGTTCTAGTGAAGAAGAGGCTTATCAAAGAAAGGGGATTTACAAATCAAGGATTCAACATGCTGAATACTCGAGTGGAAGAGACTATTGCGTAGAGCCATTGGGAGTGCTTTGCTACACGACTACTATTGTTGTTGTTCCTATACTAAATAAATTTAATTCAAACCTTCATGGTATCAACCAAGGAATGATTTAAGTGCAAGGCGGATTTGTGCAGTTTGCTCCTGCAAGAATAAACAGGATGTTTATGATTGAGAATGTGCCTATCTGCCATTATGCAAACTTTACCCCAGCAAGAGAGAATATGAATGAACTCTACCGCTACCTTACGAATGAAGATGTGAATTGGGAGACCAGAGATGATGGAAATGTAAGTTTCCCTCATCATTTTTAAATCCATTTTCAAAAGCCTGACACTTCTTCATTGCATTGAAATTACTGCCTACCATAAAAATTAGTAAGGTAACTAAGGAGAGTGTCATTATGAACTACTGTATTCAAAATGTAAAACCTATTGATGTTCTATTAGAAACTCAAAACTCTTTTCTTTACTCAACTTGAAGTTCCACATATTGATCCTAACCTCTAATACTTAGTAGGTAAGATCATTATGAGGGAACTCAAGGAGAGTCCCTATAGGACTACTTGGCCTTAGGATTGACCATGGGTGTTGGTTTGGAGTTAATGTATACCATACCCCACAATACCCTCAATAAGATCAATACATGAGAGCCCAAAATGAGGATTTCATTGATCCATGGTTCATTTAGAATGGATATTTATCCAATTCTACTTGAAATACCCAACTTGGTCTTTTGGACTAGACACCTCCAAATTACCTAACTGCCCTTGGGACCCAAATTTGGCCAAAATTCCCAAATTTTTGCCAAATTACCTAAAATTGCTCAAAACTTGTTCCAAACACTTTGAATACATCCAAATTTGCCAAAATTGACAAAAATGGCCAAATTACCAAAATGCCCCTCCATGGCCCAAAAATCCAAAAATTCCAACAATTCCTAAAAAATCCCAATAA
>NW_018165375.1:34825-46218 GCF_001263595.1 Phalaenopsis equestris
TTTTATGCATTTTCTATTCAAATAATTATAGAAAATTGTATGTGACTTAGAAAATTCTAAAAAAATTCATGTAAGTTTCCTATGGCCAGAGTAGTCTTAGGAAATAATTTCATGATTTTTTAGGATCAAAATATTCTTATTTTAAGTTTTAAGCAAACCGTAATTTGCATAAAACATTTAATTTAGAGCACACAGAGACTAAAATTGAAACTTAAATGTGATTCTCCCACTACTCCCTCACCAGAGGACTAACAATCTCACATTAGTTTCCAATCAACTGGACCAAATTAGCAATTTTAATTTGTCACCTTAAAATCTACAATTTTGTGTCCAACAAAGTATATTTTTCTATTTATTTACACTCAACCCCATGTATGAAATACTCTCCCATGAAATCAAATGTGATTCTCCATATGTTGTAGAAATCATAGCCCTTTCGGAACATATGTTTCTCAACAAATTTTAACATTTCAATTGGCCAAATTAAAACGTAAATGAAGATCTAGGTTCAAATCATCACAAATTATTGACATTTAAAACCAACAAAAATCAATTCTTCACAAAACCTTATCTCAAAGTAGAGATAAGAATAAAGAAGACTACTCAAACATCTTGAGAAGGATATGAAAAAATAGGAATTTCATTAACAAAAAGAAGTTTACAAAATAAAAAAGATAAAAAACACAACTTATCTCACAATCCTTCCCAAGCAAATTCCTAGAAGTTCTCTTCAATCCTTTCTTTCTTTACAAGCACTCTCAATTCACTCTTAGAAGTGTAATGAAGAATAAATCTCTCAACTTCCCTCTCCTCTTACAATCCTTGAAGAAAATATACAAGTCCTTGCCTCTCTCTCTCACGCCACACACACACACACACACACACCATAAACTCACGTAAAAAAATTTTCTCTTGTAAAAACTCTTTTTCATGCCCTAGACTTCCCTCTCTTTTATAAAAGGCTGCCTCCCTCCAAAAAGAATTCAAAATTCCCACCAAAATCAAAATTCCCAAATTCCCACCAAAATTCTATCTAAAAGTCAACTCTTTTGAATTCAAAAGACTTGTCCATTGATCCAAGAGACATATCTCTATATAAAAGAACCTTCCAAAATGTCTAGATGCATAGAATCACTCTAAGGAGTGTTTCTAACAAGTGTCCCCTTGAAAATTTGCCCAAAGTTTGTCCCAAATTGCCTTAATAAAAAAAAAGTTGTCCCTGGCACATCATGCGCCAGTTCTCTAGATTTTGGCACATCATGTGCCAGTTTGGTGCATCATGTGCCACCTTATAGCAGCTCCACTGTTTTTCTCCTTTTGGCTCCGTTTAACCCCGTTTCAGTTGTGTTTTGCTCCTAACAGATATACCAGAAAAATAAGCATGTAAGTGAGAAATGTAAATTAGATTAATCATGTAAAGGCATATCAAAATGTGTCAAGTCAGAATTTTCTTTCTTGCTCGTTTTTACTCTAAATTACACCTATTTTGCTTCATTTTCTCCAAAAGTTTATTTCTTGTACCTGAAACAAAAAATATGCAAAATACTTTCCTTTAAATTGTAATAGTATTAAAAATCATTAAAATTGAGCATCAAATATATATGAAAAAGTAGGAAATTTTTAGGTGTGTCAGTACACTTATAGTTCATCATGCTCGGAGTATAGCTGGTAGTTCTACAGTTGGAGGTTTGGAATACCCTGGCTTGATTTTCACTCTATAAGAATAATCATGAGTGGAATCCCATCAACATGAAGAAAGATTACAACCACAAAATCCGATTGGGAGGCATATGATTCAAAGAGTAATTTGTTGAGTCTAGAAGTGGAAGAATGGACAGGCCCTCTACATCTGCTGTAGGGGCATCTACTTCTCGATCTATAATGCTTGAAGGTATTGTGGACCAACTGATGATTCAAAAAATGGATATAGTTAATATTCAAAATTAGTTGTGATAGATAGGAGTAAAAAATGCATATAATGATGAATATTAGCAGAGGAGAGTTCAACATGATATTGATTTTGAAAATGCTATGGTAAGACATCTTAGGGGTGAACCTAATGTGGACTTTCCTGCTTGCCCCAGTTTCACTCCCTATGCTCCCATTCATGATGAAGAAGAAGAAAAATAATCTGATGATGAAGAGGAAGGAGATGAATATTGATGTTTTATGAGTCTAGTTTAGTTTGTTTTTGATGTTTGTATTGTGATGTACTTTTATTTGAAACTTATTGAAGTAAGAACTTCTATGTTGTGAGTGAACTGAATCTGTAATAGTAATTGTAGACTTTCACTTTTTCTGCATTTTTAGTATTTTCAGTTTAGTTTCTCAGTTTTTGTATTTCTGTTTTAAATTTTCAGCAATTTCTCTAGATTATATTATGTCATATTTAATGCTTTAAATATTGTATGTAGTTTTACAGTCAATACCTTCAGTATACCAAAGCTTAGTTTCGTAGTCAGAAATCCTCTACAAGTAAGTTTTTATTTTCATGCATTTATTGTTTTCTTTCTCCTACTAATATTTATACTAAAAATATTTTTAAAATCACTTAGAAACTTAAGTTCGGGGGAAAGAAAAATTTATTTTGAAAAGAAGTAAACTAAATTTTATTTGTCCTTAGGTACCTATATTTTTAAAAATTAATTTAACATTTCCCGGGATATTAAGATTTAACATTAAATGACTATACTTCTGTTTATAAATATTGTGGTAAATTTAGGTAAATAGTTTTTAATAATGAAGGTCAATTCTAAAGTTAAAGATATTTGGCTTGATATGATAAGATTGTGTTTTTCTATTTAAAGTAAAGAAAATTATGTTTTTGAAGTGTTAAGAATTTTAGAGTTTCATGTAATAAGAAAATAATGAAACTTTATGAAAAATCATAAACTAATATGAATTTATAAAGTGAAGAATTGTATAGAGTTTTGACTTTAAGAAGAGAATAGTGAAGTTCAAAATTATTAAACACTATCCAGATATAGTAATCCTCACTTGAAAAATAAAAAGAAAGAAAAAATGGGGATTGAAAAGATCCCAAAAGAAAAAAGAAGAAAATAAAATAAAAAAGAAAGAAAAAATATATAAGTGAGGAGAAGCTTGAGGAGATGCCTAATAAAAAATTTGCTTCACTTGAATCAACGTAAGGAAGGAGCTTTATTACATTTTCTAAGCTTATATTAAAGTATTAGTAGCATTCATAGTAAAGTTTTCATGAAGTTCTTTTTCATATGAATTTTCTAAATGTCCTTAACATGATAAATTGCAATTCTTTTTGAAATGAATAGAGATTGAGAAATCTTATATTTGATAGCTAAGTATTCCTAGACTTTAGGTTTGAATATGAGTTATTAAAGGTCTTTTCTTAACTTTTGTTATTCTATTTATTAAACTAAAGTATAAAAGTTATAAGTTAATCTCTGTCCTAAAGTCATATGCTTTTATGTAATAAAAGTGTCACTTGAGGACAAGTAACATTTCAGTTTGGGGGATTTTGATACACAAAAATAATATATTAATTTAAGTACTTATTTTATGCTTATTTTTGGTGATATTACACTTTATAGAAGGGTATTTTCATGTTTCTGTTGTAGGTATATCATTTTTAGGCATTTGGAGCAAAAATGGCGAAAAAGGATGAAATTTGGAGCAAAAACAGCAAATTTTGAGATTCTGACGCATGATGTACCAAAAATCCAGAGAACTGGCGCATGATGCACCAGGGATGACTTTTTTAAATTAAGGTTGTTTGAGACTAATTTTTGCATATGCACCAGGGATGACTTTTTTAAATTAAGGTTGTTCGAGACTAATTTTTACGTGAATTTTAAAATGACACTTGTTTTACACACCTCTTGGAGTAATTCAATGCATCTAGACAGTAGTAACACCTCTTGGAGTAATTCAATGCATTTAGACACTTTGAAAGGTTCTTTTATGAAGGGATATGTCTCTTGGATCAAATGACACATCTTTTAAATTCAAAAGAGTTAACTTTTGGTGGGAATTTTAGAAGGAATTTTGAATTCTTTTTCAAAGGACGCAGACCAAAATAAAAGAAGAAGACTTCTCTTTTGTCATGTTTGCGGCGTGAGGGAGAGAGAAAGTTGGTGTGAGTTAGAGATAGAGAGAGAAGAGGAGATTTTCTTCTAGGGTTGTAAAAGGAGAGGTAAGGTGAGAGATTTCTCTTCATTACACATCTAAGAGAAAATTGGGAGTGATTGTAAAGAGAGAAAGGCTTGGAGAACTTCTAGAGATTTTTTTGGAAAGGATTGTGGTATAAGTTTTATTTTTATTTTTTTTGTTCTGTAAACTTATTTTTAAATATCAAATCCGTGTTTTATCGGATCCTTCTAATGAATTCTGAGTAGTTCTCTTTATCCTTCTCCCTACTTTGAGATTTGGTTTTGTGAAGAATAGATTTTGTTTTTCACGGTTTTAAATGATAATAATTTGTGATGATTTGAACTCTAATCTTCATTTACTTTTCGATCTGGCCAATTGAAATGTTAAAACTTGTTGAAAGACACATGTTCTTAAATGAGATATAATTTCAACAATTTAGGAAGAATCACATTTAATTTCATGGGAGAGTATGTCATCCATGGGATTGGGTGCAAATAAATAGGAAAATATACTTTGTTGGATGCAGAATTGGAGATTTTAATATGATATATTAAAATCCCCAAATTGGTCCAGTTGATTGGAAACTAATGGTATATTGTTAGCCCTTAGGTGAGGGAGTAGTGGGAGCTCTAGAGTGGCAACTGATATTTGATGATATCATATACAACATGATGTTGCTTGAAATGAATTTTTGAAAATGTTACTTATTCTGGAGATGTTTAATTGGACAACGTCTGTGATTGGGTCTAAAATTTTGTAATAAAATTAACTTTAATAATGAAAATTTGAATTTACCCAACTTAATTTCCTTTGTTTTAATTTTGAAATTTCACTAAATTAAATTAAATAAATAAAATACTCACACCTATATAAATTCAGAACTTGTTTAATAAATAATTTGTTATTGTTTTTGTTTGTGCTGAATTTCAGCGCACTAATGTTTTTCTGTCTTCTCCAGAAAAATGTGGAGGTAGAAGCTGATTTTAAAATTTAAAGATGATTTGAATCTCGCACTAAATGATGGAAGATCAGCCCAGGGCAACATCGTAGACTTTGACTTGGACGTCGGTCAGGTCAATGTAAAATACGAGGGTCCCCAAATGAGCATAGTTAGTCGCCGGGGGACATAAGGGTTACCATCACTGCTCAAAATTAGTACCAAGAAGGACTCCTCATTGAAGAGGAAGAAAGAAGCAACACTACAACATCTAATGGAAGGAACCAGCCATTTATAGTCCGTGATCACTGTACTGACAGAAAACTTTAGTGTCGATGAGAAAAGAGTACTAGATGCACCGCTTAGTAGGACGCAACGCCATAACACCAACCGTTGTAAGCATAAAGCTTTCCTACATCAAGAGAGAAGACTTATAAAAGAAGTAGAGGCGACACTTAACCTGATTCCTGAGGAGGGGTTCTATGATCCATGCTTTAGGGGAACATCTACCATTTTACCCGTCATGGAAGAAGAGTCAGAGTTTATCACAGAGTACACATTGCCAGAGAATTTAGATGAGCTTTGTAAGGGTTTCCCGATGTGCAACATTGAAATTCCAAGGCAAGCATCAACAACTAAGGCATTGGTGGAGTGCTCAAGATTTAAAGTCCTCCATTTGGAGCGTTATTATACCTTCGGGGAGTATACAACTGCCGACGGAAGGTGCCAAGATGCTGCACACCCGGATAATGAGTCATACATCCCACTATATACAGAGCCTGGTAAGATAAGGTTTCCCACAGATATTGAAATGAGGGAGCGACCCCAAAGACCGCAAAGGATTCCTATGATAGAGTTAGAAACAATGAGTAGAGTCAAGAAAAAAGAATTTGAATTCTATAAAGAAATTGAAGGGAAATATTTCAAGATCTTAGAAGGTCTGAAACAACTCACATGGGTTTTCTCCAAAAATGATGAGAGGAGGATTCACGACTGCATGCTCGACTTGAGGAACAAAGGTCGGGTTGGCCTGTTAATGACGAAGACCTACTTAGAGCCCCATAAATGTATGAAAGGCAAGAATAGAATTGCAATTCAATGTGGTTGTTGTTATAACTTCATGAAGGTTAGGTTAGGGAATCCTCGGGGTATCTTAAGATACAACGAGGTGGATTATCTGCCTTTCAAGATAAAAAGGATGATTAAAAGAATGGTCAGGTGGAGCACACTATTGGCAGATTGAATCTCAAATAACTACGTAATCAACATCTACGACAAAGGTGATTGCATTCCTCCACCTATTGATCACCATGATTCTGTCAGACTCTTCTGCAAAATATTTTTTATGAACAAGAGCAAAATTCAGTTTGAAAAAGAAATTGATATTATTGGCCCTGGAGAATTCTGAGATTAAATTGAAATCCTATCAGTTTTGATTTAAAAAGGAAACATAAAATACATATTTTATGCTTATTTTTAGTGATCTTGCACTTTAAAGAAGAGTATTTTCATATTTTTATTACAGGTATATCATTTTTATGTATTTGGAGAAAAAATGGCAAAAAGGAAGAAATTTGAAGCTAAAATAGTGAATTTTGGAATTCTGGCGCATGACGCACCGTTTGACAAAAGCTTGGCACATGATGCACTAGAGATGATATTTGCAGATTAAGGCAGTTCGAGACAAACTAAGACTGTTCGAGACCAATTTTTGCGTGAATTTTCAAAGGTACACTTGTTTTACACACCTATTCAAGTAACTCAATGCATCTAGACACTTTGGAAGGTTCTTTTATGAAGGGATATATCTCTTGGATTAAATGACACATCTTTTGAATTCAAAAGAATTGACGTTTGCAGGGAATTTTGGAGAGAATTTTGATATTCTTTTGAAAGAGGCAGCCCAAAAAAATTGAGAGATTTTTTTCAAGTCCAAAAAAATTGAGAGATTTTTTTTAAGGAGTTGAAGGGGGACGAAAAAGACAAGAAATCGGGGGTGGCATGAAAGGAAAAGAGAAGAAGAGGAGATTTTCTTCTAGGGTTGTAAGAGGAGAGGGAAGGTGAGAGATTTCTTTTTCATTTCACTTCTAAGCGAGAATTGAGTGTGCTTGTATGGAGAGAAAGACTTGGAGAGAACTTCTAGGGATTTGCTTGAGAAGGATTGTGAGATAAGTTATTTCTTTTGGTTTGTAAACTTATTTTTATATATGAAATCTGTGTTTTTTTGTATCCTTCTCATTAATTATGAATAGTCTTCTTTATCCTTCTCCCTAATTTGAGATATGATTTTGTGAAGAATTGATTTTGTTTTCTATGGTTTTTTCTATGTTGTGAAGAATTGATTTTGTTTTCTATGGTTTTAAATGTCAATAATTTGTTATGATTTGAACTCCGATCTTCATTACCAATTGAAATGTTAAAAATGAAATGTTAAAAATTGTTGAGAAACATATATTTTGAAAAGGGATATGATTTCTACAATAGGGGGAGAATCACATTTGATTTCATAGAAGAGTATATCATCTATGGAATTGAGTGCAAATAAATAAGGAAATATACTTTGTTGGATGCAGAATTAGAAATTTTAAGGTGACAGATTAAAATCCTCAATTTGGTTTAGTTGATTGGAAACTAATGCAAAATTGTTAGCCCTCAGGGGATGGAGTAGTGAGAGCTCTAGAGTGGCAGCCGATATCCTCCCAACCTAACTAAAGAATTATAGACCAAACTCTGGATTAGTTAGTGTTCTTTATAGCACTTGAAAGAGGGTAAAGGATAGGATTACTCCTATTTGACACAAAACTGTTTTTACATATATTTTCAAATGATTTTAATTTATTCATAATCCATATACTCATTATAAAGGGGAAGGTTGCTTTCTTAAATTTTAATCTTCCATCAACAAAAACTTTGTTTAGTTCTCGTAATTTTACTTTCGCAAGTTTAATTTTTAGTTAGTTATATTTATATTTCAATTGTATTTTATATAGCATTCACTTTAGTAGTTAATATTAAAACTTCATATTTTACTTTAATTTTTTGTATTTTTAAATTATAAAATAATTTTTAGAATTTACTTATAGGCTTTTCCAACTTCCTTGTGGGATTGATATCTAGGACTTCACTAGAGCCTTTTATTACATGAGCGTTACATATACTTCTATTGATTTTAAAGTGGATTTGACAGTTTAAAAAGAGTTTTAAGGATAAACTATTTTCATAAAAGGTATTATTGTTGGGATTATATTGCATATTTATTGTTATATCTGTCGTGTTTATTTTGTAATATTGAAAAATATTTGAAAAATTTACACACAAAATCTACCCTCATCAGAGTACAACATCACAAAGTTTCTATGACATTAAGAAGAATGAATGATAGTAAAATACTACATGGATTCTGTCCAGACCCAAAATTAGAAGAACTGCACCAATACGAGCTATAAGATAGTTGTACCGCTAGGTGCACGCGAAAGGAATTATTGTCTTGTATTGGCTATTTTTTTAAATTAGATTTTAAAATTTAAATTTAGTATAATATATAATTTAATTTTAATTTTTTGAAAATGGTATATTTTTTATATTTAAAAAAAAGATGAGATCGGATATACCTCATATATCTAATAGTTTAAATTGCTGAGTATGATACCATAAATGATATATCATCTCAATGGATGAACTTATCACTTATTAGTAGGCTTAACTATCTAAACTTGAAAGTTTATGACTCTATTTTGGTCTGCGGATTTTATAGCCGACAAGTTCCTCTATCTAATCCATAGAATAGATAGGGTTTAGCTTAATCTGGGTTCTTAATTCCTTATAGAGGCAAACCCCTATAGTTAATTACATCTTAGACAGCTGAAGTCACCTAAGAAAACTCTTGATTAAGATCAGGGTTTCGACTTCAAGGATTCAATGTTTAGGTTTCCATGATTGCTTACAGGAAAAGCCAAGTAGGATAGGTTCGAATAGAAACAATTATTTCCTAAATCCAAAGGAGAGAAAAGTAGGAGATGTCGAAGATACTAAATAAGATTCAGTGATATCTCAAACTAACCTATGATTTGGCTTTACATCTTTGAAAGGAAAATTGTGTAATGTTTCGATCATGCAAGTTATTTAAATATTCGCGACTTATATCTACTTTTCATATGTAAATGACCTGAGAACATAGGAGGAATTATGTCGCACCGAATGACAAACTCGGAATTGTAAAAAAGTTTATGACTTATATCGTATGATATAAAATCGTAAAAAGTCCTAAGAGATAGTGTATGAGGATTTACGTCGTGCCAGATGAATGATCTCGACTTCCTATAGGTATGTTATTTAAACTTATCGAGGTTCAGTTGAGGTTTCTGTCTCCACTTTTATTGTAATCCTGACTGGCTCTCGGAGATGAATCGTCACTCAACCATGTCGTTGTCTCAATCGCTACTTGGGGATGAATCTTCACTCGATCATGTCATCATCTCGTTCCAAGAAATGGATGCAGAAAAGAGAAAACCATGCCTCAAATGACCTATCCTAGGGTTTTATAAAAACATGCTAGGACAATAAAATTTAAAAGTATGAATATAAATGAATGTCTATAATACGGTGCAGTAAAAGAAAGGAACAACTGTGTAATAAAGTATTGTAGCAGAAAAAGACTGAATGGAAATTACAAAAGTAAAGCAATATATATTAAAGAAAGACTATGCAATAAGGAAAAGGAATATACAGTAAAGCAACAAAATTGTAATAACTAAATGTACCTGATCAATTCTGACGATGTTACAAACTATATTACAATTGCATCACGTAAAAGGGGTTAGACAAACATTTACAGATTATAAAAGAAAAATTAACTGATAAGCATATGAAAATTTAAAGTGGGATATATGACCTTATTTTGGGGTTAGGCTCAGACTAGACTTCCTTTCTCTTTTATCTCAATTCTACAGGCAACTGATATGCCGAAGTCAACCTACCAATATCAATTAGAGGTCACCAATGAATCACCCCTATAATCGGGTAGCCCTAGACCCTGTCATTTAGCTGATGTGCAAATCTAAATAGTATATGGACTTATCTTATGAAAGATATAATGTACCTATCTGAGATAGTATCTAAATTTATCATGGTGTGGTGCACCTATATGTGATGTTAGAATAAATGATATGTAGTATCTGAACTTATCATTCAACGGTGTATAGTGCATCAATGCCTAATAAGTGATGTTAATTATGTAGTATCCGAGCTTTTGAAAGAAGTGTAATATTTATTCTTGTAGTATCTATCGTGTAGGATGTGATGTGTAGTATGTAACATGTTACAAATATAGTATCTGTCGTATGGGGTGTGATGTGTATCATGGTATTTATTCTGTAGTATCTAGATTTATCAGTTAAAGATATGTAGTGTCTGTTCTTTTCACAGGTGTAATATCTATTCTTTCATAACTACCAGTTCTTAAACCTTTTGAAGAAGCGTCAGGGCTACCAACAACTTAAGGGAGTGAAAGGGCATCTCACTAATTAAATATTGATTTTTATAATTTTAGCTATAAGAAGAGTTGATTTGCATCATTGCATGTTGCCCCGCACCTCAAACTTATAGGCCACTTTAATATTCCATATGCTTATCCACTAGACTTTAGATATTTCACATCAAGAGATTGGAAGAAATAAACATCTAAACATTTCTATAACATCCACCTTCCACTCTTAAGTTCAAAACCTTAAACCTGTACATATGTCATTACAATCTTTCCAAAGAGGAATGTGCTTATGCTTTCATATTATCAAATTCAAACTCATGAAATTCATCTAACCAGGAAGACAATTCCAGCAATGCTTTAAGGATTAATAAGATATTCCTCCAAAATTTCAACTTATGCATTTCATGGAAATTCAACTTTAACATATTGGTAAAGATCACCAAGTTAAAAAAAAAACACTAAAGAATAATGATAGATTTACATGCATACCACTCAATTCTTAGGCACCTGTACATCTCATACCTTAAACATCAATTTATACATATGCCACATTATTTATAGTTGAGACTGCATATAAAAAAAAGGTCAAGACGGCAATACATTTTATGTAGCGAGAAAGATTTAGGTGGCATGAATGTAAAACAGTTTGGTGTTGGGTTTGTAAATACATAGGAATTAGGTGGTATGCATGTAAATGTACAAAAATCCCAAGCTATATCTTCATCACCTTGATCAGCAGGTGGATTGGGTTGATACTGAGTATATTGGGGGCATTCAGGAAACGTAACATCAGGCTCTCCTCTGTAGTGTCGGGCCTGAGCTTCATAATAGGCTACCTCAAAA
>NW_018165375.1:46375-46581 GCF_001263595.1 Phalaenopsis equestris
CAGTTCTCCATTTCTCATGGGATTCATAAGTCTTCAAATTAGCTTTACTAATGGGTTTCATAGGATAAACCCATTCTTCATCTCCGAATTCTACTCCATAAAGTTTGTAAATTGTATAAATAAGTCCAGGATTTCCTAGACCTCCACTAGTCTCACTCTTTACCGTAGTCAATATATTCTTAAGAATTATTCTCCCCACATTTATA
>NW_018165375.1:46767-48106 GCF_001263595.1 Phalaenopsis equestris
TCCCATCATTGAGGGGGCCTTCCATTGTACTAAACGATTCATAGTGGCAGTTATAAGAATCTGGGACTTCATAGAAAGTGTTAAAGCAGGCGGCGGTAAATTCCACAGAAAATCCACGCACTTGTACGATTTCGTCATTAGAATAAATCACATTGGCGTAGAACTCATTCAAAACATTTGCATCAGCTTTATTTGTGGTGTAACAAAAGTTTTCTCACCTCCGCTCGACAATAACTCGTTCAATTTCTCCTCCCGGACTTTCAAAAACTCGATCTTGTATGCACTTCTTTCCTTTAAATATGGAAGTAAATTTTGTTTGAGCCATCGCATTGACGAAGCGAGACTCGTCGAACTCAACCCGTCTCATTTATCGTGGAGCCATTTCAATCCAATTAAATTATATAAAAATTCCAAAAATTACTTCAAATGTGTAAATCATGGCTTCCAATAGTAATTCTAAGAGTTCAACAATAAAATCTGTGAATCTCTTCCCAAATTTTCTTTACATTCCCACATTTTTCGGATCTCCTCAATCTGGGAGAAATTCATGGTGGAAATCATATATTTTTAGCTTGGAGTGAAGCTCTTACCTAGAGATGATCAAATTCGGTGTCAAAAAGCTTTGAAATCGCCTCCTAATCCAAGATATCTGAAGCCCTAGGTCGAAAATGGCATTTTTTATGAGGAAGGGGATGATGAATAATGGCGGTTGACTGGTCAAAATCACAGTTAAAGGTGTGTTTTGTGAGCTCGCCGTCGGCGGGGTCGTTGGCGCCGTCGGCGCGCTTAATTGGAATGTAAATCCTATGTTTCAGGAAAATCTCACCGTCGGCGGCGTCCAGGGCGCCGTCGGCGGGCTTTATTAATTTTGTCCAAATTCTATATTTTTGTGATTTCAATCAATTCCAAGCCTAAAAGACATCTGTTTAATCATTATAGACATAATTTTAAATAATTAAATGATGTACTTAGCACATATAAACTTTTCACAACACAAAACATCACATTTATATATAAATTCCAAGGGGTACAATATATGTTACATAACACACCTAAGTTTGGTATTTTCTCAACCTCAATACCTTAATTCAGCATCGCAATCAAAGCCACAAAACTCAAAATGTTGAAAACAAAACATCCTATGCTTAGTCTCAACTATACAGAGATCTAGAAGAATAATTCTAAAGCAAAGTAAATATAAAGTTCAAATCAAAACACATAGATAGACATATAGGTAGTAATATAAATCTACTAATCCTCAGACTCAGTACTCGATTCTCCTCTGAGCTCACCCAATGATTGCAGATGAACGAAGAGGTTGTAGAAGGGGGGAATGGAA
>NW_018165375.1:48360-49986 GCF_001263595.1 Phalaenopsis equestris
AATTTTCATAGGACACTTGGAACTGACTGCAAAGTGAGAAAATTGTGGAGGGGTGTCCAAGCCCATAAGTGGATCCGTGAATGATCAGGCCCAAAATTGACTTTACAATTATAGATCCAATGTCGATCAACAGTCCCCTTTGGATGCAGTAATTCAAAATGGCACTTTCTTTAGAAACTTTACCGATCTTCATTGTCGGTAACAGTTTCACAGAAATGAAAAAGTGTTAATGTTTTGAAATGAGATTCAGAAGTGTTGTAGAAAAACTAACATACTCGTTCTCTCTCATTTCCCAATTGTCCGTTTCGTCTGTTAAATACTGGTAAATTTCAGTCATCTGGTTTCTTGTTTGGACGAAATTGGAATAGTGGTAGACAGGAACACTCTCTATCATATATAATTCGTTAATCCGTGTAGGACTTAAAGTGATCCATCTCCCTCGCACGTAAACAACTCCTTGGTTGACTCCATGCAAATTTGCACAAAATTCTTTCACCACAGGAACCACCACGACGGCTTTAGTGTAGCACAACACTTCCCATCTTCACCGCACAAATGTTTCTTCAATATCTGTCGTGGGATTATTCAATCTGTGATTCACGAATCCTAATTCTGTGATTCACGATTCCGCATCCAATTCCAATTTCTTGATTCCGCATTAATAAACTTTCGCTAATTGAAAACTCGCATTATGGGATTATCAGGGGAATTGGATGCCAAAGGAATGAAATTGGTAGAGTTTCACTTCATTTTTGGAGGGAAAATATGAATTAAAATTCGAATTTTTTAGTTTAAATTCCCACCCAAAAACTGTCAAACACCACCACTCGAACACAAGAAACCGTCATCTCAAGGGGCTCGCCGTCGGCACACCTCTGTATTAATTCTGTCTGGACTCTCGGGAAAAACCCACCGTTGGAGGCGTCGATGGCATCATTGGAGGCGTCGATGGCGCCGTCGGCGGCGTCGATGGCGCAGTCGGCGGCGCCGAACGCAAAATTTTCACAGTTTCACTCTAGTCTGAATGCGTTCCAATTTTAAAGATGTTTTAAGGGTAAATAAGAGTAGTAGAGCTTAATACTAAAATAAACTAGAGATAATCAAATAAAAACTACTATAATTGTGAATAAAGTTAAGAGAAATATGGGCTGTCTCCTATAAAGCGCTTGGTTTAACGTCATCAGCCCGACCTATTCAAGTGTCATTCAGGTTGACTGATCATTAAAACCTCTTTAATATTTGGTCTTTTACCCTCATAATATGGTTTTAATCTATGTCCATTTACTTTAAATATATTTTTTGTTTTCTGATCTTCAATTTCAATAGCTCTGTAAGTATAAACTTGAGTCAGAGTAAAGGGCCCTAACCAACGAGACTTCAATTTCCCAGGAAATAATTTTAACCTAGTGTTGTAAAGTAAAACTTCTAGTCCTGGTTTAAAGTTCTTTTGGTTAATCTTTTGATAATACCATAACTTTTCTTTTTCCTTATAAATTTTATCATTATCATAAGACTCATTTCTTAATTCTTCCAATTCATTTAAATGTAACAATCTCTTCTTACCAACATCTTTCAAATTATTTAATCGCCCACTAATCGCCCAATATGCTTTATGCTCCAATTCTA
>NW_018165375.1:50000-51314 GCF_001263595.1 Phalaenopsis equestris
AGTCTTTCCAAAAATCGTCTTTCCAAAAATCAGTCTGTAAGGATTCATTCTAATAGGAGTTTTATAAGTAGTCCTGTAAGCCCATAATACAGTATCCAATCTTGTGGACCAATCTATTCTACCAAGGTTTACAGTCTTTTCAAGTATTTGTTTAATCTCTCTATTAGAAACTTCAGCTATCCCACTGGTTTGAGGGAGATAAGCAGTAGAGATTCTATGAATAATATTAAATTTTTTTGTCAAACTCTGAATGTATTTCTTTCTAAAATGGGATCCTCCATCAGTGATAATCATTCTAGGCATTCAGTATCTAGTGAAAATATTTTTCATTAAAAATCTTAAAATACTTTTAGCATGACAATGAGGTAAAGCTTGTGCTTCAATCCACTTAGAAACATAGTCTAACGCAATTAATATATATAAGTTCCCAAATGAAGAAATAAATGGTCCCATAAAATCTAATCCCCAAACGTCAAAGATCTCAACTTCCAATATGAAATTTAGAGGCATTTCATTTCTTCTAGATATATTGCCTACTCGTTAACATCGATCACAAGTTCTTATGTATCTATAAACATTTCTAAAGATGGTAGGCCAATAAAATCCAGCTTGTAAAATTTTATAAGAAGTTTTATCAATCCCAAAATGTCTTTTAAATTCAGAATCATGACATTTTCGAATGATCAGCTCAATTTCTTCATAAGGTGCACATCTCCTTATAATAAGATCTTTACATTGTTTATATAAACAAGGCTCATCCCAAAAATATGATTTCACATCATGAATGAATTTCCTTTGTTGTTGCAGTGTCAGCATAGGTGCCAAAATATTACTTACAATATAGTATAATTAACAATATCAGCATACCATGGTATTCTCCACTCATTAATATTATAAAGTTGTTCATCAGGAAAACTGTCTGTAATCTCATTATCGATGTTAGATAATTCATGGTTTTCTAATCTTGATAAATGATCAGCAATTTGATTATCAGTTCCCTTTCTATCAATAACCACAAGATCAAATTCTTGCATCAATAGTATCCATCTAACCAACATCCGTTTAGCATCCTTCTTTTGCATCAGATATTTAATAGCAGAGTGATCAGTATGTACAACACATTTAGCTCCAATTAAATAATATCTAAATTTATCCAAAGCATACACAATGGCCAGTAACTCTTCTTCAGTAACAACATAATTAATTTGTGCATCATTAAGAGTTTTACTAGCGTAGTATATAACTTTAAAAATCTTTTCGTACCTTTGTCCAAGAATAGCTCCAATAGCATAATCACTAGCATCACACATCAGT
>NW_018165375.1:52862-53579 GCF_001263595.1 Phalaenopsis equestris
AAATCCACAGGAAAGATAAATTTGTCCACTTTTACTAAAGCATCTTCTATAACTCCCTTAGGATATGTAACTGATTGATCTGCTAACTGTAGAGTTACAGAAGTAGGTGAGACTTCTCCTAATCCTAATCTTTTGAAAATTGATAGAGACATAAGATTAATGCTGGCTCCCAAATCACATAAAGCTCTTCCATAAAATATTTCACCGATAGCACATGGTATAATGAAACTACCAGGATATCTTAATTTTTTAGGAAGCTTTTTCTGAATAATTGCACTACACTCTTTACTAAGTGCAACAGTTTTGTTATCTGTGAACTTTCTTTTCTTGTTCAGAATACCTTTCATAAATTTCACATAATTGGGCATCTTCTTAAGAATGTTTACCGTTCACTTCTTAAGAATTTATAAAACTTTGGAAAATTGTTTATTCTGCTTGTGTTGCTTCAATCTTTGAGGAAACGGTGGTGGAGGTTTCTCCACAGTAATTTTCATTGGTGTAAATGGATATTCTAAATCTGGGTATCATGATCCTTTTCGGTATCTTCTTTCTCTTTTTCAGTTTCTATTTCTTTTTGTACTCTTGTCTCCAATTCTTTTCCACGTTCTTTTCCATTGTGTAATTGAATCGCCTTGATTTGTCCTTTTCCTTGATCTTTAGGATTTGGTTCCACAGTGCCCGAAAAAGTTCCTAATGTTCGGTTACTAAGCGCATTAG
>NW_018165375.1:53679-58315 GCF_001263595.1 Phalaenopsis equestris
ACTTTGAAAGAGGTCCTGAAAGTATTGGAAAGTTTCGAAAGTCTCATTTAAAGAGTTAGTTCATAGAGATACTCATTAAAAGAATCATGGGACTAAAATGACAATTTTATAAACTGGGACTAAAATGACCCTTTCAAAAAGTCAGGAGACCATTTTGACACTTTGTTCATTTATTTGGTAACTGGGAACTAGTTTGAGCCACATGAATAAGTTGATTATTCCCCTTTCTGATAATGCTGTCTCTTAGATAGATTTCTTCTTTTAAACTAAAGTGTCGTTTTATTTTCTCTAAGGATTCTGAGTAGTTTTTCTTATAGTTGTTTTCTTTATCTTTATTTTTCTAAAATGATAATTAATTAAAGATAATTAATTAAATTTTGGATGGAAGTTATGGAAAGTATTGATCTTCAATGATGGAAGAAGCTGTGATGATTTAAATCCATGCACTTTATTTGCTTCTTGATTTGACCAATCTAGATATTAGAATTTGTTGTGAGAACATGTAAGAATCGGGCTGGTATTATCTCAGCCAATAATTGGAAAAAATCACATGAGGTTGTATGAATGAGAATGTAGTTCATATGATTTAGTGCAAATAAATAGGAATATATTTATTGAAGGGTGTAGAGTTAGAGGACTTTAAAGTGAAAGCCTCTAACTTGGTTTATTGTTTTAGGTTCTGATACGAGAATATTAGTTCCCAGATGGAGGGAATCAAGGAAACTATAGAGTGAGAGTATCTTCCATGCCTAGCCGGTGTTCATAACATGAGAGCTAGTATCTTCCATGCCTAGCCGGTGTTCATAACAATTGAAACTTTAAATTAGCCAATATTTTTTATAACATCTCTAGTAAGGGTAAAGAATATTATTACTCCTATTTGACATAACACAATTTGCATACTTCCAAAACAGAATTTCTAAACTTATTACTGATTTATAACAAGAAGAAAGATATTTTCATATTTAGTACTTTTTTTCTACAAAAAACTCTAGTTATCTTTTTAAATTGTTATTCTTCTATCAAAATATTGAAAATACCAAAAATATTTAAATTTTCATTACTGCAAAAATCATCTTTAATTTAGATAATTATCTTTTTATTAAAAATATAAAGTTTGATGTTCAATAGTGCATATTGTGTATTCTCCCTGTAGGTTTGATATTCAGGTCTTAATCAAGAAGTTCTATATTACTTGATAACAATACGTACATTTACGTAGTATCCCAATATATATAAATTAAAAGTTAAATTCTTATTTTTTTTTCAGAATCATGTTTTTGGTTTTGTTGCAAAGTAAGGAAATTTTAGTGAAATAAATTCTGAATTATATTTGTACTATGCATATTAGCAGTATCCAGGGATCAAGTTTTTAGCGCCCTTGTCGGGGTGAAATTGATTTTAAAAGAAAATTTCTATTTTTAGAAAGTCTTATTTAAACTTTATGTTATTTTATCTTATTTTATTTTGTTTTAATTTATTTTATTGTATGTTAGTGTATGTGTAATTCAGGTTCTGAAGGACTAGTGCCCTACGATTTTGAATTAGAAAGAACTATTAGAAAATTCAAATAAATCAAAAAAATTATAAATTTTGAAAAATCCAAAAAATATATAGAAATGGCAGACCAAAATAATTAAAATACTAAAATTCATGAAGAGTTTAGACCTTTAAGAGATTATGTCAACCCTACTGTATATGAACTTCATTGCAGTATTAAAAAACCTAATGTAGTGGCTAATTTATTTGAGCTTAAACCCGTTTGAGCTTAAACCTGTTATTATCCAAATGGTATCAAATAATGATCACCAAGGATCACCAACTGAAGATCCAAATTTACATCTTGCCCATTTTCTAAAATTGTGCGCTACATTTTAAATATGATGGTGTATCAGATGATGCCATAAGACTTAGGTTATTTCCTTTCTCATTGAGGGATAAAGCTAAGATATGGTTGAATTCATTAGCACCTGTATCTATAAGAACTTGGGGTCATTTAGCACAAAACTTCCTTACTAAATATTTTCCACCGTAAAAAAATGCAAAGCTTAGAAATGATATTACATCTTTTAATCAGTTTGAAGGGGAATCTATTTAAGAAGCATGAGAGAGATTTAAAGAGCTTTTAAGAAAGTTTCCACACCATGTTATACCAGATTGGTTAATAATTCAAACTTTTCATAATGGATTAGTTGGATCTCTTAGATCAATTATCGATGCCGCTGTTGGTGGTTCATTGATGTCAAAACCATTTCATGACGCTTATGTTTTAATTGATAAAATGGATACCAATAATTTTCAATGGCCTTTTGAGGGGGTAAATCCTAAGAAAGTAGCAAATATATCTTAAAGAGGATGCTCCAAAAGATTCTGAAAGACCTATTTGGAGAATCAAACTATCCACCAATCAAAAGATTGAAGAATAAAGAGATACCAATAATTCAAATTCAAAAGATTTTGAAAAACAGAAGAAATTGAAGAATCAAAAGTGGACACTCCAAAAGATTCTGAAAAACCTATTTCTCCACTAAAAATTGATTTGGAAAAACCACCACCTCCATTTCCTCAAAGACTTTGTCAGCAGAAGTTGGATAAGCAATTTTCAAAATTTTTTAAAATATTTAAGAAGCTTACAATTAATATTTCATTTACTGAAGCCTTGGAACAAATGCCAAACCTTAGAACAAATGCCAAACTATGTAATGTTTATGAAGGATATTCTCAACAGGAAAAGGAAGTTTGAAGATAATGAGACTGTTGCACTTAATGAGGAGTCTAGTGCTATAATTCAGAAAAAACTTCTTGAAAAGCATAAAGATCCTCGTAGCTTTACAATTCCATGTGCAATAGGAGATAGATTTTATGGAAAGCTTTAAGTGATTTAGGTGCAAGCATTAACCTTATGCCATTATAAATATTCAAAAGATTGGGATTATGAGAAATAACCCCTACTACTGTAACTCTACAGTTAGCAGATCATTCGATAACATACCCTGAAAGAGTTATAGAAGATGTTCTAGTGAAAGTGGATCAATTTATCTTTCCTAATGATTTCATTGTGCTAGATCTGGAGGAAGATAAAGAGATACCTATCATTTTGTAGAGACCTTTCCTAGCCACAGGAAGAGTAATGATAGATGTCCATAAAGGGGAATTAATAATGCACGTCAATGATCAAACTGTTACTTTTAACATTTCAAAATCAATGAAATACCCTATAAAAGGTAAAGATAATGAATGCTTGACAACGACTTTATATATGCTTAAAAATACAAGTATTTAGTACTGCTGCTAGAAAATTTAATTCCTTAGCAACGACAACTTAATAATGATTATAGATTTGATAAAGATGTATATATAAAATATTCAATAATGGTAAAGTCACACTTATCAACGCAAGTATACGTATCACTCAAGTAATATAGGGCTTTAATGGAGTTCTAGATATCGATTCCACAAGGAGTAATATTTGAGGCTACGAACTATGATTTGAGAAAATCAATACTTAATCACAACAATGTATTCCAAATTGCTTATCTGTCACTAATAGGCAATTCAAATAAATATGTAATTTTAATAACTCTTAAATAACTAATTCTACTAATAAATTTTCTAATGTGAAATTCAATATATAAGGAAGCATCTTTCTCCTTGTTAAGAAATTATAGTGAATGGATAAAGTGAATCAGTTCAAATTGTATTGTGCCAAATTGGAGCATACCTATTCTTCACCCTTTGGTCTAGGCATAAAGAACATTCACTAATCATATGGTTGGTTACTAAATTTGCAGCTAGGCTGGGAGGATACCGGCACTCACTTCAGAGCTCCCACGTTCCCCTCGTCTGAGGGCTAATATCTACACTGCAGCACCCAAACGATAAGACCGAATTGTGGATTTTAGACTGTCACTCTAAAATCTCCAATTATATGCCCGATAATTATATTTCCTGATTTATTTGCACCCAACTTTCAAGGGTTTCGACCTTCCTGAATCTCGGATGTAATCTTCATTTTAGTTGTAAAAGTCAACATATTTTAACAAATACATTGGCTAGATTGAAAGTAAATTAAGATCAAAGTGAAAAGATCATCACGACTTCTTTAAAATTTTCAAGGCTCAATCAATTCAAATCACCATTTCACAAATCTCAAGACAAAGAGAAAGACAAAGAAAACTACTCAGAACTCATTGGGAAGACACAATAAAACTCAGAATTCATATATAAAAGTAAAGTCATACAAACTGCAACAAGTAAATAACACTTATCTCTAACTCCTCCTCAAGCAAACTCTTCGAAGTTCCTCTGAATCTCTTTCTCTCTTTACAGCACACAGAATTCTTCTTCGAAGCAGCAAGGAGGGAGAAATCTCTCATTTTCCCTCCATTCTTACAATCTCTCGAATAATTCCTCACAATCTAACTTTGAAGTAAACTCTCTACACACTACTGGGGCTCTTGGATGTTGTTCTAACCTTCCAACTCCTCGAACTCTCTCTCAATTTTCGGCCAAAATCTTCTTTTAAAGATGTAGAAGAGTTAACCTAAGTGTTGCTTAACCATCCCTCCAAAAATCGTCCACATTCACTGCACCTTTTGAATTAACCGCCGTTCTCACTGTCGGTAGCCCCGAGGGC
>NW_018165375.1:59247-64014 GCF_001263595.1 Phalaenopsis equestris
TTAATCTACAAAATTAATTTTCATTACAAAAATATTCCTTTAAATCTACCATAATATTTAAATATCTACAAAATATAGTTACCTGAATTAAATTCACTTCATAAAATCATATTAATATTTTTTAAAAATATTTAAAATTGAGAACATCTAATAGTTAATCTTTTTCTTCCCTCCCCCAAACTTAAAATTTTCAATATGAAATGATACAGTGGAAAGAAAAATTCTAAATATAAATCATACGACATTTTCATCATTATGAAATTTTTGCAGTCCTTCAAATTTCTACTTCACCTGGTCTGTAACATTAGGAGCTTTTTATACATATAAATTACTAGAGAATTTAAGAATTTACTGGGTAATGAAATTTTGAAATAAGTACAAAACTAAAAATTATACAAACACAATATTTCGCTAACACATCCACAATACTAAACAAAACAAAATAATTACAATTAAAATGCAAAATAAAAATTACATCACATTACAATTTAACAAATTTCAACTACCAAACTAAACAATTATAACTATAATTAAAATTATCCAATTACAACATAAAAATAAAAATGAAAGTACAAACACACAAACATATATCTCTATTACAAAAATTATAAAAATAAAATTAAAAGTACATCAATTACTATCAAATGTCAAAATCCCAAACTATGTCTTCGTCTCCTTGGTCAGTAGGTGGATTGGGCTGATACTGAGTATATCGGGGGCATTTAGGAAAAGTAACATCAGGCTCACCTCTGTAGTGTCGGGCCTGAGCTTCGTAGTAAGCTATCTCAAAATCAGAATGCCTCTGAAGGTACTCACTATCATAATCATATCTATGTCTAAACCACCAATTCTTTCATTTATGTTTGGGGGACAAGTTTAAAATACTCTTTCGCTACAAGGTCAACTCATTCATTAAATTAATCAGGGTAGGGGAACTAGAAGGAGGAAGGTCATAACTAGTAGAGGGGATATCTCTACTAGTAGAAGGTTCTTGACTCCTACTCCCAATCCTCCATTTTTCATGGTATTCATATGTCATTAAATTAGCTTTACTAATGGGTTTTGTAGGGTAAACCCATTCTTCATCATCTCTAGCTTCCACTCCAGAAAGTTGGCAAAGTACATAAATTAGGCCAGGATCTCCCAGACCTCCACTTGTTTCACTCCTTGCCATTGTCATTATATTCTTAAAAATGATTCTCCCCAAATTTATACTTCTATTATTTTGAATACAGAAATTCAGAATAGCCCTATCTCTTGTTACATCACAATGGTGGTAGTTCGGTAACAGAGTAGAGGAAATAAAATAGTGTCACGCTTTAGATGTGGCCTTCAACATGGAAGCAACAAAATTTACCCATTCTTGTTGCTTTATTTTCCATGTTCCTTTCCCATCGGTGAGAAAGTTGATGACATCATCCAGCAGGCCTTCGATCGTACTGAAGGTTTCATAATGGCAGTTATAGGAGTCTGGGACTTCATTAAAGGAGTTAATGCGGGCGACACTAAATTCAACAGAAAATCCCCGCACTTGAACAATTTCATCCTCAAAATAGAACACATTGGCATAAAATTCTTTTACAATATTTGCAGCAGCCTTATTGGTGGTATAACAGAAGTTTTCTCACCTCCGCTCAGTAATAACTCGTTCAATTTCTCCTCTCAGACTCTCAAAAACTTGATCTTGTATACATTTCTTTCCTTCAAATACTGAAGTAAACCTGGATTGAGCATTCACATTGACGAAGTGAGACTATTCAAACTCAAGTCACCTCTTTTGTCGTAGAGCCATTTCAATCTAATCAAATTTATATAAAAATTCCAAAATATACTTCAAATATGCAAATAATAGCTTCTAAGAGTGACTCTAAGAGTTCAAAGCTAAATTCCATGAATTTCTTCCTAATATTTTCTTCACATTCTCAAATTTTTTGGATCTTCTCAATGTGGAAGAAATTCATGGTGAAAATAAAATATTTTTAGTTTGGAGTGAAGCTCTTACCAAGAGATGATCAAATTCGGTATCTAAATGCCTTGAAATCTCCCCCAAATCCAATATTTCTCAAGCCCTAGGTTGAAAATTTCAATTTTTAGAGGAAGGCTATGATGAATAGTGGCGGTTGACTGGTCGAAATCACGGCTAAAGGTGTTTTTTCGGGATCTTGCTGTCGGCAGGTCTTCGGCTCCTTCAGCGAGCTCTATTGAATTAATATCCCATGTCTCGGGAAAAGTCCGTTGTCAGCGGAGTCGAGGACGCCTTTGGCGAGCTCTATTGAATTGGTTCAATTTCTAGATTTTTGTAAATTCCATCAATTTTAAGCCTCAACGACATCCGTTCAATCATTTTAGACACAAATTTTTTAAGTATTAAATGATGTACTAACACAAATAAACATTCACGACACAAAACATCACAATTATGTATAAATTCCAAGGGTTACAATATACTTTATAAGACACACCTAAGTTTGGTATTTTTTCAATCTTAATACATCAATTCAGTGTTGCAATCCAAGCCACAACACTCAAAATGCTGAAAACAAACATCCTATGCTCAATCTCAACTATACAGAGATTTAAAAGCAAAATTCTAAAGCAAAACAAACATAAAGTTCAAACCAAATTACACACATAGACATACAAGTAGCAAGGTAAATCTACTATTCTTCAGATTCAGTGCTAGATTCTCCTCTGAGATCACCCATTGATTGAACATGAACGAAGAGGTTATAGAAGGGTCGGTATGGAAATTCTTCAGTAGAGTCCTCTTCTATCAATTTCATATTTCTCATCAATCATATCAAACTATCTTTGATATGTCAAGAGTGAGCAAATTGTTCTCTTATCCTCAATCTAGATGACCAGAAAAATCAGAGATATTGTTAATTGCATTCATATCATTTTGTACCTATTTCTCTAATTTCTTGATTCTACACAGGATCACTAGTGTCTTGTCCGGAATTAAAGGTTGAATAGGCAGTGAATTCTGAGATGATTGATCCACCATAATAGTCATATCATTTTCATCTTTATTGGCTAGGAATTAAATGTTGAATAGGTAGTAGAAGTACCATTTCTCAATTCTCATAAGATACTTGGAACTGACTGCAAAGTAAGACAATTGTGGAAGGATGTCCAAGCTCATAAGTTGATTCATGAACAATCAGGCCAAAAATAGACTTCACAATTATTGATCCAAAATCGATCGGCAGTCCCATTTGAATGTAGTAATTCAGAATAGATCTTTTCTTAGAAACTTTACCGATCCTCATCGTCGCTAACAGTTTTACAAAAATGAAGAAGTGCCAGTGTTTAGAAACGGGGTTTAGAAGTCTCGCAGAAAAACTAACATATCCATTTTCTCTCATTTCCCAGTTTCAATTTCATCCGTTAAATATTGGTATATTTCATTCAACAGGCTTTTTGTCGAGACGAAGTTGGAATAATGACAGATAGGAACGTTCTCAAACATATATAACTCATTGATCAGTGCAGGAGTAAAAGTTATCCGTCTACCTTGCACATAGATGACTCCCTGGTTGATTCCATGCAAATTAGCATAAAATTCTTTCACCAAAGGAACTACTACGTGGGATGTAGTGTAGCACAACACTTCCCATCTTTGCCGCAAAATCAACTCTTCAATTGCTGTCGATGGATTATTCAATCCTCGATTTACGAATCCCCGTTCTTTGATTAATCTCTTCTTTGTCAGTACCTTGTTGAAGATTCACTGCGCCTCGGCACTAATGAACTTTCGCCGATTGAACACTTGGAATCTATGGTTTTCAGGGCAATTGGACGCCATATGGATGAATTTGGTGGAGTTTCACTTCATTTTCTAGGGAAATACAAACTTAGGAATTGAATTTTAAAGTTTAAAAGGAGTAACTCTCGCATAAAACCGCTAAAAACCGACCATTCAAACTCGAAGGGGATGATGAATAGTGCGGTTGACTAGTAAAAATCGCGGTTAAAGGTGTCGATGGCGTCGTCAATGCGCCTTTAGAATTTATTGCCTAGAGTCTCGGAAAAAATCCACCGTCGGCGCCCAAGGCAAAAATTACACAGTTTTGCTCTGGTCCGAATGCGTTCTAATTTTTTTTCTATGGATATAATTTTTATGATGATTCAAGGGTAAATATGAGTAGTAGTAGAGTTCAATACTACCACAAACTAACAATAATTTCAAATAAAACTACTATAACTACAATAAAAATATAGATAACTATGGGTTGCCTCCCATAAAGCACTTGGTTTAAAGTCTTCAGCCCGAACTATTCAGATATTATTCAGGTTGACTGATCATTAAAACCTCTTTAAAATTTGATCTTTTACCATCAAAATATGGTTTTAAACTGTGTCTATTTACTTTAAATCTATTTTTAGTCTTTTGATCTTTAATTTCAACAGTTCCGTAAGTATAAACTTGAGTTACAGTAAAAGGACCTAACCAATGTGACTTCAATTTCCCAGGGAATAATTTCAGCCTTGTATTGTAAAGCAAAACTTCTTGTCCTGGATCAAAGTTCTTCTGGTTAATCTTTTGATTATGCCATAACTTTAGTTTCTCCTTATAAATTCTGTCGTTATCATAAGATTCATTTCATAATTCTTCCAATTCATTCAATTGTAACAATCTCTTCTCACCAGCATCTTTCAAATTATAATTAAATTCTTTAAATGCCTAATATGCTTTATGCTCCAATTCTACTCGTAAGTGACAAGTCTTTCAAAAAATCAGCCTGTAAGGAGTCATTCCAATAG
>NW_018165375.1:64343-64708 GCF_001263595.1 Phalaenopsis equestris
TCTCAACTTCTAACATGAAATTTAGAGGCATTTTATTTCTTCTAGATATATTGCCTACTCGTTGGCATCGATCACAAGTTTTTATGTACTGTAAACATCTCAAAAGATAATAGGCTAATAGAATCCAGCTTGTAAAACTAATCCAGCTTGTAAAACCAGCTTGTAAAACTTTATAAGTAGTTTTATCAATCCCAAAATGTCCTCCAAATTCAAAATCATGCATTTCTAAATGATTAGACCAGTTTCTTCATAAGGTACACATCTTCTCATAATAAGATCCTTACATTGTTTATATAAATTAGGTTCATCCCAAAAATATGCTTTTGCATCATGAATGAATTTTCTTTGTTGTTACAATGTCAGCA
>NW_018165375.1:64958-67966 GCF_001263595.1 Phalaenopsis equestris
CATCCTTCTTTTGCATCAGATATTTAATAGCAGAGTGATCAGTGTGGATAATACATTTAGTCCCAATTAAATAAGATCTAAATTTGTCTCAAGCATACACGATAGCCAATAACTCTTTTTCAGTAACAATATAGCTAATTTGAGCATCATTAAGAGTTTTACTAGCGTAGTATATAACTTCAAAAATCTTTTCATAACTTTGTCCAAGAACAACACCAATAACGTAATCGCTAGCATCGCACATCAGTTCAATGGATTCTCTCAGTTAGGTGAAACTATAATAGGGGTTGTGATTAATTTTTCTTTTAATAACTCAAAGGCATTTAAACAGTTTTCAGTAAATTCACTTGAATTTTTGCAGGGTCTGCTTCCATACCATCTTTTGAAATTTTATGCCCTAACACAATTCCTCTTGCAATCATAAATTGACATTTCTCCTAATTCAGAACCAAATTAGTTCTTTCGCATAACTCCAAAACTTTTTCAATGTAATTTAAGCATGCGTCAAATGATGTTCCAAATACAGAGAAATCATCCATAAATACTTCTAATCCATCATCAATTAACTTACTAAATATGGAGATCATACATCTCTGGAATGTTGCAGGTGCATTACATAATCTGAAAGGAATTCTTCAAAAAGCAAAAGTTCCAAAAGGACTAGTAAATGTTATCTTTTTTTGATCCTTAGGAGCAATAGAAATTTGATGGTAGCCAGTATATCCATCTAAAAAATAATAATATTTGTGCCCAGCAAGTCTATCTACTATTTGGTCTAAAACTGGTAAAGGGAAGTGATCTTTCATAGTGGCAGTGTTCAATTTTCTATAATCAATGCAAATACCCCACCCAGTAACTTGTCTGATAGGTATTAATTCATTATTCTCTTTTGTTTCAACAGGCACTCCTCCTTTCTTAGGAACACAATGAATTGGACTTACCCAAACACTCTCTGAAATCAGATATATAATTCCAGTGTCCAACCATTTCAAAATTTCCTTCTTGACTACTTCTTTCGTCATTAGGTTTAATCTCGTTTGTGGATCAACCCTTGGTTTATATTATTCATCTAGTATAATTTTGTGCATACAGATCGAAGGACTGATTCCCTTAATATCAGCTAAGGTCCGACCAAAAGCTTTCTTATATCTTTTTAATGTATCCAAAAGTCTTTACTCTTGCAAATCATTTAATTCTGAAGATATAATAACATGTAGTGTAGATGAGTCTCCCAGAAACACATACTTCAAGTAGTTAGGCAATATTTTCAACTCAAGTTCAGGTGGTTTTATAATTAATGGAATTAGATTCTTATCAGCATTTCCTGTAATATCCAGCATCTCAAATCTTCCCTGAACATAATCTAATTCTTCATTTTTTATTTCATCAAAAATAACTTCGTCACTATCTTCAAATTGTTCTTTCTCTTCAACATGTTCTTCAAAATGCTCATTCAATAGATGTTCATTAATTTCCATGCAAAAACATTCATTATCTCTTTCAACAGTAGGGTATTTCATAGATTTTGTAATGTTAAAAGCCACTTCTTGATTGTTAACTCTCATAGTTAATTCTGCTTTCTAAACATTTATCATAGCTTTTCCTGTAGCTAAAAATGGTCTCCCTAAAATGATAGGTATTTCTTTAACTTCCTCCATATCTAAAATAATGAAATCCACAAGAAAAATAAATTTATCAACTTTTACTAACACATCTTCTATAACTCCCTTAGGATATGTAACTGAACGAATCTCTAACTGAAGAGTTACAGAAGTAGGTGAGACTTCTCCTAATCCTAATCTTTTGAAGATTGATAGAGGCATAAGATTAATGCTGGCTTCCAAATCACATAAAGCTCTTCCATAAAATTTATCACCGATAGCACACGGTATAGTGAAACTACTTGGATCTTTTAATTTTTCAGCAAGCTTTTTCTGAATAATAGCACTACACTCTTCTCTAAGTACAACAGTTTCGTTATCCATGAACTTCCTTTTTTTGTTCAGAATATCTTTCATAAAGTTCACATAATTAGGCATCTGCTCTAAAGCTTCTACGAAGGGAATATTCACCGTTAACTTCTTAAGAATTTCTAAAAATTTTGAAAAATTTTTATTCTGTTTATGTTGCTTCAATCTTTGAGGAAACGGTGGTGGAGGTTTTTCCATAGTAATTTTCATTGGTGTAAATCTAAATCTGGGTATTCATGATCCTTTTCTTTTTCCATATCCACTTTCTCTTTTTCAGTTTCCATTTCTTTCTGTACTTTTGTTTCCAATTCTTTTCTACTTCGTAATTGTATTTCTCTTATTTGTCCTTTTCCTTGATCTTTAGGATTTGGTTCCACAGTACTAGGAAGAGTTCCTAATGTTTGGTTACTAAGCGTAATATCGATATGCCCTAATTGATTTTCAATATTCTTGATAGTAGTTCCTTGATTTTGTAATTGATTTCCTTGAATTTGTAATTGATTTCCTTGATTCTACAATTGTTGACCCATGTTTAATATCATCTCTTCCATAGACAAATTTTTTTTCTTAATTTGAGTGTTACTGTTAAATCCTGGAGGATAATAAGGTGTATGATTAACATTTCCTTGGTCGGATAAATTTTCTAATGGGTTTACTGGGTTGTTCGCCCATTGTTGATTTGTAGAAGAATTGTTATTCAATTTAAATTTGGATGATTCTTCCAACCTGGGTTATAATACTTTGAATAAGGGTTGTTGGGTCTATTATTAATAGCATTTAATGTCTCATATAAAGGTTGAACATCCACAATTGCCCAGATGAATTCTCTTCTATCATAGTAGGTGTTAGAGAATAATTCATTCGATAATGATATAATTTCTTTGATATTGCAGCAATCTATAAAGCTAACATAGATATTGCATCAGAATCATGGATACTAGCTACTCTTTTAGGATTTAGCCTTTCAGAGGGCCATTGAAAATTGTTGGTAGTCATTTTTTCTATTAATGAATAAGTCTCATCAAAAGGTTTTGACAT
>NW_018165375.1:68200-69159 GCF_001263595.1 Phalaenopsis equestris
GAATGATGTAGGCACTTCCTAAGAAGATCTTTAAATCTCTCCCAAGCTTCATATATCGACTCTCCATCAATATGACAAAATGATGTTATGTCATTTCTAAGTTTATTAATTTTGGATTGAGGGAAATATTTGGATAGAAATTTCTGTGAAAGTTCTCCCCAAGTTATAATAGATCGTGGTGCTAACAAATTTAACCACATCTTAGCCTTATCCCTAAGTGAAAAAGGAAAAAGTCGAAGTCTAACAACATCGTTTGAAACTCTATCATATTTAAAGGTAGCACAAAGTTCTAAAAAACTAGCAAGGTGTAAATTAGGATCTTCATTTGGCGTACCTCTGAATTGATTATTTTGTATCATTTGGAAAATAGCAGGTTTAAGCTTAAATGAATTAACAGCTACATCAGGATTTTGGATAGATAAATGAATTTCATCTGCTGTAGGATTTGCATAAACTCGTAGGAGTCTAGGTTGGTGTTCATTTTTTATTCATTGATTGTTTACGTTGTTTTCCATTGTGTTAGAATTTATAGGTTCTCTTCTTATTCTTCTAATTCTTCTAACAGTGCGTTCTAATTTTGAATCGTAGGGTATAAGATTTTCAGGTCCAAATTTACACATACAATTGAAATCAGTACACAGAAAAACAGATAACTAAATATGAAAATAAGTTACAATTCCAGTAAAAATTTTCTAATAGTCCTAATTTATCCATTACTCTAATTATGACTCTTGTTTACTCCCCAGGGATGGCACCAAAGACTTGACAGAGACTTTATATATGCTCAAAAATACAAGTATTTAATACTTTTGCTAGAAGATTTAATTCCTTAGCAACGACACCAAAAACTTAATAATGGTTATAGATTTGATAAAGATGTATATATAAAATATTCAATAATGGTAAAGTCACACTTATCAATGCAAGTATACGTATCGCTCAAGTAATATAGGGCTCTA
>NW_018165375.1:69298-69618 GCF_001263595.1 Phalaenopsis equestris
CTGCTTATTTGTCACTAATATGCAATTGAAATAAATATGTAATTTTAATAACTCTTAAATAACTAATTCTACTAATAAAGTTTCTAATGTGAAATTCATTATATAATAAAGCAACCTTCTCTTTATCAAGAAATTATAGTGAATGGATAAAGTGAATCAGTTCAAATTGTATTGTGCCAAATAGGAGCATACTTATTCATTACCCTTTGGTCCAGGCATACAGAATATTGACTATTCCTATGCTTGGTTACTAAATCTGCGGCTAAGCTAGGATGATACTAACTCTCGCTTCGGAGCTCCCACGTTCCCCTTGCTTGAGG
>NW_018165375.1:69984-84178 GCF_001263595.1 Phalaenopsis equestris
TCATACAAACTATAATAAGTAAATAACACTTATCTCTAATTCCTCCCCAAGAAAACTTCTCGAAGTTCCTCTGAATCTCTTCCTTTCTTTACAGCACACAGAATTCTTTTTTGAAGTGGCAAGGAGGGATAAATCTCTGACCTTCCCTCCACTCTTACAATCTCTCGAAAAACTCCTCACAATCTAACCCTAAAGTAAGGAAATATAAGTGAAATATAATCTGATTTATTGATGTATTGTGCATATTAGCAATATCCTAGGATCAACATGCTATGATGATGGCTAGGAACCTTGACAAGAATGCTCTGCATGTATCTTCATCGGCTGCTTTCCCTTATCGACCATTGCAACTATCCCAAACTTCTTCTCAAATATTCAGGTTGTTCTAATCTTTTTTTATTTCTCCTATGAATTCATATGTTTAACTTTCTCTTGCAGATTGCTAGCTTTGTTGAGCAGTTTCTTGAAGGACTTGATGGTGAGTCCTTTAATTATTAAAGCTATTGGTCAATGGATGCTTTTGAATAGGATCTCAATCGCATGATGTTCCTGTAGCTGAGGCTCACATTTCATGCTAAGGTTTCTCCACCTCAAGATATAATCCACTAAAGTCTTGTTAGGCTTTTGCCTTTCTATCACAAGATCTCCAATAGAAATATGATGTTGTGCTTCTACAATTCTCTTTATAAACAACTGTTTTAACTCAGAGAAAGTCTTCACTTATCCGTTGGGCAACTCGACATACCAATCAAATGCTATCCCTGATAAGCTGCTGAAAAATTGACGAAAATGCAAGGCTTCATTTCCTCCAGTATTGCCACAACTGGCTCAGAGGTGCGCTATATGCTATCTGGGATTTCCAGTCCCATCTAATATCTTAAAGTTTAGGGACACAAATCCCTTAGGGTAGGGTACGATATCGAACTCCTCCGGGTAGGGTCTACCCTTTAAAATCAATGCACCACCCTTAGATTAGGTTACGGCCTCCCAAACTTATTTGGCCAATTTTTTGTTATATTCCTTCTCTGGTTTGATGCTTTAGACAGGGTCCTTTTATTTATCATCTCTGTTAGCTGAGGCAACTTCCCTCCTTTTGTCTGTAAAATGAATGATATATATCTAGTGGACCTCTGGAGAAGCTAACAGTTGTGGTTTTTATGCTTATTTTTTTGTGATATTGCACTTTAAAGAAGGGTATTTTTGTGTTTTTATTGCAGGTATATCATTTTTAGGCATTTGGAGCAAAAATGGTAAAAAAGATGAAATTTGGAGCAAAAATAACAAATTTTGGGATTCTGGCGCATGATGCGCCAAAATCCAACGAACTGACGCATTATGCACCAGACGACTTTTTCAAATTAAGGCGATTTGAGATAAATTTTTGTGCAAATTTCAAAAGGACACTTGTTCTACACACCTCTTGGAGTAATTCAATGCATCGAGAAACTTTGGAAGGTTCTTTTATGAAAGGATGTGACTCTTTGATAAAATGACACATCTTTTGAATTGAAAAGAGTTGACTTCTGGAAGGAATTTTGGAGGGAATTTTGAAATCTTTTCCAAAGGAGGCAGCCCAAAATAAAGGAATAAGACTTTATAGAGTTGAAGGCGGCTTTTGTATGTGGCGTGAGAGAGAGAGAAAGGGGGCACGTGAAAGATAGAGAGAAGAGAAGATTTTCTTTTAAGGATGTAAGAGGAGAGGGAAGGTGAGAGATTTCTTCTTCATTACACTTCTATGAGAGAATTGGGAGTGATTGTAAAGAGAGAATGGCTTAGAAAGAACTTCTAGGGATTTGCTTGGGAAGCATTGTGAGGATAAGTTGTATTTTTATTTCTTTTGTTTTGTAAACTTGTTTTTATATATGAAATCCATGTTTAATCGTATCCTTCTCATGAATTTTGAGTGTTCTTCTTTATCCTTCTCGATACTTTGAGATATGGCTTTGTAAAGAATAGATTTTGTTTTCCACAGTTTTAAATGACAATAACTTGTGATGATTTGAACTCTGATCTTCATTTACTTTTTGATCTGGCCAATTGAAATGTTCAAACTTGTTGAGAGACATGTTCTTAAAAGAGCTATGATTTCTACAACATAGGGAGAATCACATTTTAATTCATAGGAGAGTATGTCATCAAGGGATTGAGTGCAAATAAATAGGAAAATATACTTTGTTGGATGCAAAATTGGAGATTTTAAGGTGACAGATTAAAATCCCAACTTAGTCTAGTTGATTGGAAACTAATGTAAAATTGTTAGCCCTCAGGGAGGGAGTAGTGGGAGCTCTGGAGTAGCAGTCAGTATCCTCCCAGCCTAACCATGAAATTAGGGACCAAACTCTGAATTAGTTAATTTTCTTTATACCACTTAGAAGAGGGTAAAAAATAGGATTGCTCCTATTTGGCAGAAAACACTTTTTATATATATTTTCAAATAATTTCAATTTCTTGACAATCCATATACTCACTATATAGGGGAAGGATGCTTTCTTAAATTTGAACTTTTCGTCACAACAAAAAAATTATTTAATTTTCGTAATTTTACTTTAGAAAGTTTAGTATTTAGTTTAGTTTAACTTTTGTAGTCTTACATCTGCATTTTAATTAGCATTCACTAAAGTAGTTAATTTTTAAACTTCGCACTTTACTTTTACTTTATTTTTTATTTTATTATAAAATAATTTTTGTAATTACTTTAGGATTTTCCAACTTCTCTGTGAGATCGATATCTAGGACTCCATTAGATCCCTTTATTACTTGAGCGATACGTATACTTGCATTGATATTAAATGTGATTTAACAGTAGAGTTTTAAAAGATAAACTATTTTCATAAAAAAGTATTTTTTGGGGATTATATTGCATATTTATTATATATCTGTAGTCTGTAATTTTGTAATATTAAAAAATATTTGCAAAATTCTCACACTAAATCCGTACGGGTCAAGTTTTTGGCGTCGTTGCCTGGGAAGTAACAAAAAATATTAGTATTTTGTTTTAAAAATAAAAAAAAATAGAGTGTTTGCAGTTTAGTTTGAACATTTTATTATTTAAGGGTGTTTACTTGTTTTTAATTATCTACTTTATTTTGTTTACGCATATTCTAAGATCTAAAAATTTAGAACCTTAAAATTCTGATTTAGAAAGACTGTTAGAAAAATTCAAAAACAACAAAAAGGGAAAGACCATTTTAACAAAATGGCTTACAAATTAAAAAATGTTGGAAATGAAAATGAACATCATCAGAGACCTTTAAGAGATTATGTTAATCCTACACCAGATGAAATTCATTTGAGTATTCAAAACCCTGTTGTAGTTGTCAATTCATTTGAGCTTAAACCTGCTATTATCCAAATGGTTCAAAACAATCAGTTTGGGGGAACACCTACTGAAGATCGTAATTTACAACTTGCTAGTTTTCTAGAATTATGTGCTAAATTTAAATATGATGGAGTGTCAAATGATGCTGTCAGGCATAGAATTTTTTCTTTTTCACTAAAGGATAAAGCTAAGATGTGGTTAAACTCATTAGCACCTGGATTTATCAGAACTTGGGGAGATTTATCACAAAAATTCTTGTCTAAAAATTTACCACCTTCAAAAACTTCTAAGCTTAGAAATGATATCACATCTTTTTGTCAGTTTAAAGGGCAATCAATTTAGAAGCCTGAGAAAGATTTAAAGACCTCCTTAGAAAGTGTCTACACCATGCATTGTCAGATTGGTTAATAATTCAAACTTTTAATAATGGGTTTGTTGGATCTCTTACACCAATAATTCACGCTGCTGCTGGTGGATCATTAATGTCAAAGCCATTCAATGAAGCGTATTAATTAATTGAAGAGATGGCTACAAATAATTTTCAATGGCCCTCTGAAAGGGTAAATCCAAAAAGAGTAGGTTATATTCATGATTCTGATGCTATATCTTTTTTAGCTACCTAAATAACTGTTTTATCAAAGAAGATAGATCAATATGGAATGAATTATTCTCAGATAGCACATGTCCTGAGGAAAACTCATAAGGACAAATGATAGAATCTCAATCTTCTTATGAGACATTAAATGCATTAAATAATCATTTTAATAACCATAATGCCAATTTTTAAAACACTAGTTAGAAGAACGATCCAAATTTTAGTAGGAGTAATAATAATTCTAATGCTGCAAATCCATAATGGGGAAACAACACTGCTGCGAACCCATTGGGAAACTCCAATAATCAAGGGAATTAAGCTTATAAACCTTATTACCCCCAGGTTTTAAAAATTTGCAGAGTAAGGATAAAAAGTTATCTATGGAAGAATTGATATTACAAATGGGTAGTCAATTACAAAGTCACAATTACAAAGTCAAGCAAAGTCAAGGAGCTGTTATCAGAAACATGAAAAATCAATTGGGATGTATTGCTACTACACTTAGAAATAAACCTATAGGAACTTTGCCTAGTAATGTTGAAGTAAATCCTGAAGAACAAAAGAAAGAGCAAATTAAAGCTATTCAACTGAGAAGTGCATAAGAATTAGAAAATAAAGTTCAACAAGAAGTTGAAGTTGAAAAAGATGAGGTAGAAAATGAAAAATCAGGTGAGATTTTCATTTTGAAGCAGAAAATCCTATTAAACCAATGAAAATCACTGTAGAAAGACCACAACCTCCATTTCCTCAAAGATTGAAGCAGAAACATAGAGTAAATAAATTTTCAAAATTTTTGTAAATTTTGAGGAAATTAATGATAAACATTCCATTTGTTGAGGCTTTGGAACAAATGTCAAGATATATTAAGTTCATGAAGGTTAGACTTAACAAGAAAAGGAAGTTTGTAGATAATAAGACTGTTGTACTCAATGAAGAGTGTAGCACTATAATTCAAAAAAATCTTCCTAAAAAACTTAAAGATCCTAGAAGTTTTACAATTCTTTGTGCTATTGGCGAATGATTTTATGGAAAAGCTTTACCATATTTAAGAGACAGTATTAATCTTATGTCGTTGTCAATTTTTAGAAGGTTGGGCTTAGGAGATATTTCACCTACAATTGTAATTCTTCAGTTGGTTGATCATTCGATTACCTATCCTAAATGAGTTTTAGAAGATGTTTTGGTAAAAGTAGATAAATTTATTTTTCCCGTAGACTTTATTGTGTTGGATATGGAGGAAGATACATAAATTCCTATCATTTTAGGAAGACCATTCCTAGCCACTAGAAGAGCTTTGACAGATGTGCAGAAAGGAGAACTAACTATGAGAGTTAGTGATCAAGAGATTACATTTAATATTGCAAAATCAATGAGATACCCTGCAAAAGAGCAAGAGATTGAATTCTTTAGAATGAATATTAATGAATATTTAAACCATGAATATTTCAAGAAAACTTTTGAAAGAGAATTTAAAAAGGAATATATGTAATATCAAGATGAGGATAAAATTCAAAATGAATCTATAAAACTGAGTAAAGATGATATGGATTATATTTAGGAAAGATATAAAATGTTAGATGCTATAGAATGTAATAAGAATTTGATTCCATCTATTGAGAAACCTCCTGAACTAGAACAAAAAACATTTCCTACAAATTTAAAGTATGCATTTTTAAGAGATTTATCTACATTACCTATTATAGTATCCTCGGAATTAACTGATACGCAATAAAAACAGTTGTTGGAAACTTTGAAAAGATATAAGAAAGCATTTAGATGGACATTACCTTTAAAGGAATAAATCCTTCAATTTGTATGCATAGAATTTTATTAGAACATCAACAAAAACTAAGAGTTGATCCTTAAAGAAGATTAAATCCTATGATTAAGCTGATCCTTAGAGGAGATTAAACCCAATAATGAAAGAAGTTAAAAATAAATCTTAAAATGGTTAGATGCTGGAATAATATATCATATTTCATACAGTGCTTGGGTTTGTCCAATTCACTTTGTTAAAAAAGGTGTGACTGTAGTGACAAATGAACATAATGAATTAATATCAACATGACAAGTCATTAGTTGACAAATCTGTATAGATTATGAAAAATTAAGTTCTCCCACCAGAAAGGACCATTTTCCTTTACCCTTTTTGGACCAGATGTTGGATAGATTAGCTGGGCATAAATATTTTTATTTTATAAATAGATATACCGGTTATCATAAAATACCTATTGCTCCAAAAGATCAAGAGAAAACAATATTTACTAGTCCTTATGGAACTTTTGCTTTTCGGTGAATGCCCTTTGGATTATGTAATGCACCTGCAACATGTCAAAGATGATTGATGTCAATTTTGAGTGATTTGATTGAAAAACGGATTGAAGTCTTTATGGACAATTTTTATGTATTTTGAACTTCATTTGAAATATGTCTAAATCATTTAGAAAAAGTTCTGGAACATTGTGAAAAGACTAATATCATATTGAACTGGGAAAATTGTCAACTTAAAAGGAGTTAGGAGCTTTTTAGGACATGTTGGATTTTATAGGAGATACATTAAAGATTTTTAAAAAATTACTAAACCTTTATGCCAACTTCTAGAAAAAGAAACAAAATTTGACCTATAAAATTTGACTTTAATGAAAATAGCCTTAAAGCCTTTAAAAATTTAAAGGAAAAATTGATCACTGTTGCTATAATTCCCTTTTGAATTAACGTGTTATTCTAGAGATTACGCAATTGGAGCTGTTTAAGGGCAGAGATATTATATGATTTTTAAAGTTATATACTATGCTAGTAGACTCTTAATTAAGCTCAAATTAACTACACCACCACTGAAAGAGAGTTATTAGATATTGTGTATGACCCACCACTGAAAGAGAGTTACTAGCTATTGTGTATGATTTTGATAAGTTTAAATCATATCTGATTGAAGATAAATTTTTTGTGTGTGTGATGGAAGTGATTATGCTATTGGAGTTGTTTTAGGGTAGAGATATGATAAGATTTTTAAAGTTCCAAGATTAATTAGATGGGTACTTCTGATGCAGGAGTTTGATTTTGTGGTAGTCGATAAGAAAGGGATTGATAATCAAATTTCTGATCATCTATCTAGGCTAGAACAAGAAGAAATGCTTGACATGGAAAATGAAATTAAAGAAATTTTTTTCTGACGAACAACTTTATGTTGTAGAAGGATGGGAAATACCTTGGTATGTTGATATTGTAAATTATATTGTTAGTGATATTTTACCATATGGATTAACAAAATAGCAAGAAAAGAAATTCATTCATGATGCAAAATCTTATTTTTGGGATGATCCTTAATTATATAAATATTGTAAAGATGTAATGATGAGACGATGTGTGCCTTATAAAGAAATCCAGAAAATTATTAAAAAATGTCATGATTCTGAATTTGGAGGACATTTCGAGAATGTTAGAACTGTTCATAAAATTTTACAATCAGGATTTTATTGGCCTACTCTATTTAGAGATGTTATATATCAAAACATATGATCTGTGTTAGAGAGTAGGTAATATTTCAAGAAGATATGAAATGCCTCTAAAGTTTAATTTAGAAATTGAATTTTTTTATGCATGGGGATTGGATTTTATTGGATCATTTATACCCTCATTCGGAAATATATAAATATTAATTGTAGTGGATTACATTTCAAAATGAATTAAAGCAATCGCTTTACCTCGATGTGATGCTTTAAAATTCTTAATTTAAAATATTTTTACAAGATATGAAATGCTGAAAGTAATCATTAACGATGGAGGATCTTCGATGGAGGATCTCATTTTAGGAATGTAACATTTGCAAGATTGGTGGAAAATATAATATATTGCATAAAATTGCAACTCCTTATCATCCCCAGACTAGTGGTTTAGCAAAAGTATCTAATCTAAAAATTAAGAGAATTTTTAAAAAGAGTGTTAATCCTATTAAAATAGATTGATCTGCTAGATTGGATACTGCATTATGAGCATACATGATAGCCTATATGACACTGATAGGAATGTCCCCTTATAGATTAATTTCTGGAAAGACATTCACTTACCAGTTGAATTGGAGCATAAAGCTTATTGAGCAATGAATGATTTCAATTTCAACTTGAAAGAAGCTGGAGAGAAAGGATTACTGCAATTGAATGAGCTTGAGGAAATTAGGAATAAATCTTATGATAATTAGAGGATTTATAAGGAAAAGATGAAAGAATTGCACGATCGGAAGTTAATAAAAAGAGAATGTGTACCTAGACAGGAAGTTTTATTATATAATACAAGATTAAAATTATTTCCTAAAAATTTGAAGTCTAGGTGGAAAGGGCCATTCAGATTTATAAAAGTCTATCCCTATGGGGCAGTTAACATTGAAGACCCCAAGACTGCACCAATATTTAAAGTGAATGGGCACAGATTGAAATCATATTTTGATGGTTAAAGACCAGCTTTTAAAGAGACTGTAATGTTGGGTCACCTAGAATAAGATTGACAATGTCTGGCTGCGCCATTAAACCAAGCGCTTTGTAGAACCCATTTGTATCGTTGTTTAGTTTTTTTTTTTGAGTTTGTTTAGTTTGAAATATTTTAGTTTATTTTGTTTGAAATATTTTACGTATATTTATGTTTATGTATTTATGTAATCCGTGTATTTAACAAAATATTTAAAAACAACTTTATTTGCCTAATTTTAAAGAAAAATAAAGAATTTAAGGGATCAAAATCAAAACAGCAAAATTTTTGAACTGCCGCATGATGTGCCACTTTCCAGAGAGCTAGTGCATGATGCGCCAGATTGGCACATGATGCGTCGTGGGTTTAAAAATGTTTAAAACGTATCAAATGGCGGTTTTCAGCAATTTTTGGCAGTTTCTGCTCCATAAATTCCTAAAAACCAACTCCAAACCATATTTTAGGGGGCTAAACGAGGAAGAGTCACCACTTTTCAAATCTTTTGGCTTCCCACTCTAAAAACTCTGCTATATTTAGAATTTTCAACCAGAGAAATTTCATCAGTTTTGATGCTCAGAAATTACACGATCGAGTTCTAGTGAGAAGAGGCTTATCAAAAAAAGAGGATTTGTGAATTGAGGATTCAACACGCTGAATACTCGAGTAGAAGAGACTATTGCGTAGAGATGTTGGGAAGTGCTTTGCTACACTACTACCACTATTGTTGTTCCTGTAGTAAAAGAATTTTATGTAAATCTTCATGGGATCAACCAAGGAATGATTTACGTGTGAGGAAAGTTTTTTTTGTAATTCACTCATTCAAGAATAAACGAGATGTTTATGAATGAAATGTGCATATATGGCATTATGCAAACTTTACCCCTATAAGAGAGAATATGAATGAACTCTACATCTACTTTACGGATGAAGATGCGAATTAGGAGACCAGAGATGATGGAAATGTAAGTTTTCCTTTGTCATTTTTAAATCCAGTTTCAAAATCCTGGCACTTATTCATTTCATTAAAATTACTGCCTACTATGAAGATAAGTAAGGCAACAAAGGAGAGCGCTATTTTAAATTAATGCATTCAAACCAAAAAATCTATTAATGTTGGAGCTATTATTGTGAAAATCAATTTTGGGTTTGATTGTTAATGGATCTACAACTGGATATGGACATCTATTAATGTTGGAGCAGTCAATCACAAGTACCTTATGAAAGTTGGGATAAAGTGCTTCTTCCTTAGAAGTCGATGGATCTTGAAGTCTATTACAACTGTACTGGAATGGAAGATGAAAATGATATGAATGTACTGATGGATCAAGGATCTCAGAATTCATCACCTATTCAACCCTACTACAACTCGAGTGCACTTTCAAAGAGGATCAAGAAGATAGAGAAAGAGGTGCAGTAGAAAATATTACTGAAATGCTGGATCATCTTGATTGGAGACTGAAGGAAAATTTTGAATATATGGGGCGTATTGAAGATGGATTAGTTTGTATGTTCAAGAAACATGCTTGGATTGAGGAGGAAAATTCAACTGATGAATTTTCATATCGAACCTTCTACAACCTATATGTACACTATCAATCTATGAGAGATATCCAAGAGGGCGATAGTGAAGAAGATGTTTGATCTTAATTTATGCACGAAATATTTTGTTTAGTACTATTTATTTTAATTTGTTAAGTTAGATTGCATTTCCTTTCCAATGAACGCTATTTATGTTTATGTTTTCCATTTTGATGTTTAGATTTTGGTGTTAGGATTTTGGTTTGCTTTAGAACACTGAATTTGATGTTTGTTGGCTTGAAAAATGTTAGTTTGTAATAGTGCATATTTTATATATAAATGTGATTTTTGTGTTGTTTGTGAAAGTTTGGTGTTTGTGTGATGTTTATATATGCTTAGAAAGGTTTATTTGAGACAAATAGAGGTTAACGTAAAGCAACATGGAGCAGATTTCCATAGAAATTGAAATCTGGAGAATTTAAGCTCTATCGCATGATGCGCCAATTTACAGAGCCTTAGCGCATGAAGCACCAAATTGGCGCATGATGCGCCAAAGGTCTGAACAAGCCATATTGCTTAGAAAATCGCAAAATTGCACAAACAAACTCCATTTCCGCTGCTTGAGTCATCTTCTACCTCAAGACCTTGGTATAGGGCATCACATTGTGGGCGAAAGAGAAGGATTCGGAGGCTAAAAACCATAGATTTCATCTTCTTTCGGGAAGAGCTCACTTTAACTTAGAAATTTTAAATGTTCACCATAGATTTGTGAGATCCAAAATTTGGGATTTTTGATGAAAAAATGTGAAGAAAACTCATGGTGAAAAGTTCCTTACCAAATAATCTTACTTGAGGAGTTAGATTTTTGATTTAGTGATTTATTTGGACTATATTTGGATTTTCATAGAATTTCCAAATGGCTCCCTGAGTTAAAAGAGGAAGGCCATCCGAGGACGTTGATGCACAAAGATTTTTTAGTTTCAAAGCCCAACATATTCAAAGCCCAACATAGTTATGCCCAACATAGTTATAATACTCAGATGGATACAAAAAGAATGATCCAAGAACAAGCGTTTGCAAACTTGGGTGGCGAGGTAGAGAGACTGGTTCTTTCCCAAAACTGGGAAAGATTCTGCTACTTTACAGTCATAGCAATTGTCCCAATGGTTTGGGTATCTTATGCAAACCTTAGGTTCATTGCTGAAGATCACATCTTGGTGAGAGGAAAGCAAGTCAAATTTTCTGTTTAAAGGATCAATGCTTTTTATGGGCTAAGAAATGTGTTTCATGATGAATACACTGCATTTGTGATAACTGATTCATCATTGGAGGAAGTAATTACATTTTTGACTGATGGAAGAGGAGAAAGGAAAATTAAGAATATTTGACTGATGGAAGAGGAGAATGGAAAATTAAGAATTACAAGATAGTTAATTTTCCTGCTTCAATTTGACTATTCAGTCAAAAGTATGGAACCACTTCATTGACACCACTTCATTTCTACCAGACTATTTCCAACAAATCACTTAGCTAACGTTACAAAAGACAGATTTGTACTAAATTATTGCATTCAGAACATGAAGGCAATAAATGTTGGTGCAATTATAGTTCAACATGCTCGAGGTATAACTGGTAGTTCTACTGCTAGAGGTTTGGGATACCCTGCCTTGATTTTCACTCTATGTGAAAAGTCAAGAGTAGAAACCCATAGAAATGTAGAAAGTTTACAACCACAGAATCCAATTGGGAGGCATATGATTCAAAGAGTAGAATCCTTCGTTCAGTCTAGAAGTGGAAGAAGGGATACGTCTTCTACATCTACTGCAGGGGCATCTACTTCTTGTTCTACATCGCTTGAAGGTATTATGGATCAACCCATGATTCAAAAAATGGACATAGTTAATATTCAAACTCACTTGAGAGAGATAGGAACAAGGAATGCATATAATAATGAATATCAGTAGAGGAGAGTGCAACATGATATTGAGTTTGAGAATGCCATGGTAAGACGTCTTAGGGGTGAACATAATGTGGGCTTTCCTGCTTGCCCTAGTTTCACTCCCTATACTCCCATTTATGAAAAAGAAGAAGAAGAAGAAGAATCAGATGATGGAGAGGAAGGAGATGAGGATTGATATTTTATGAGTCCAGTTTAGTTTGTTTTTTTATGTTTGATTATTGTTGTTGTTTGTATTGTGATGTACGTTCATTTAAAAATTGATGTAGTAAAAACTTTTATGTTCTTTCATTTGAAAACTGTTGTAGTAAAAACTTTTATTTCCTGAACTTTCACTTTTTCCACATTTTTAGTATTTTCAGTTTAGTTTGTCAATTAATGTTTTCTTAAATTTTTTTGTATTTATGTTTTTAATTCTCAGCAAGTTCTTTAGAATATATTATGTTTTATTTAACATTTTAAAGCTTGTATTTAGTTTTACAGTTAGTACCTGTAGTATACCAGAGCCCAGTTTCATAGTCAGAAATCCTCTACAAGTCAGTTTTTATTTCATGCATTTACTATTTTCTTTCAACCAGTAAATTTTATACTACAAATACCAAAACTTTAAATGACTTCAAAACTTAAGTTTGGGGGAAAGAAAAATTTATTTTGAAAGGACTAAACTAAAATTTATTTATCCTTAAGTAACCATATTTTTAAAATTAATTTAACATAGTCTAGGATATTAAGATTTAATTTTAAATAATTGTACTTAAGTTTATAAATATTGTGGTAAATTTAGGAAAAAAGTTTTCTTAATAGTGAAGGTCAATTCTAAAGTTAAAGATATTTGGTATGATAGGAAAAGACTATGTTTTCCTATTTAAACTAAAGAAAATTGTATTTTTGAAGTATTAAGAATTTTAGAGTTTCATGTAAGAAGAAAAGAATGAAGATTTATGAAAAATCATACACTAATATGAATTTATAAAGTGAAGAAAGGTATAAAGTTTTGACTTTAAGAAGAGGATAGTGAAGTTTAAAATTAATTAAAGGCTATCCAGATATAGTAATCCTCACTTGAAAAAGAAAAAGAAAAAGAAAAGAAAGGAAATAGAAAAAAAAAAGAAGAAAGAAAAAGAAAAGAAAAATAAGTGACGCGAAGCTTGAGGAGATGTCTAATAAAAAATTAGCTTCACTTGAATCAACTTAAAGAAGGAGCTTTATTACATCAATAAACTTATATTGGAGTATTAGTAACATTCCTAGTAAAGTTTTCATAAAGTTCTTTTTCATATGAATGTTCTAAATGTCTTTAATATGACAAATTGCAATTCTTCTTGAAATGAATAGAGATTCAGAAATCTTAAATTTGATTACTAAGTATTCCAAGACTTAGAGTTTGAATTTAAGTTATTAAAGGCTTTTACTTAAATTTTGTTATCTTATTTCATAAAATAAAGTATAGAAGTTATAAGTTAATCTGTATCTTAAGCCATATGTTTTTATGTAATAAAAGTGTCACTTGAGGACAAGTAATATTTAATTTCGATGGATTTTGATACACTAAAATAATATACTGTTTTAAGTACCTATTTTATGCTTATTTTTTTAGATTGCACTTTAAAGAAGGGTATTTTTGTGTTTTTGTTGTAGGTATATGTTTTTTTAGGCATTTGGAGCAAAGTTAGTAAAAAAGACAAAATTTGGAGCCAAAACAATGAATTTTGGGATCCTGGCGCATGATGCGCCAGGGACAACTTTTTCAAATTAAGGTGGGTTGATCAAATTTTTGCGTGAATTTCAAAAGTAAACTTGTTCTACACACCCTTAAAGTAATTCAATGCATCTAGACATGTTGGAAGGTTCTTTTATGAAGAGATTGAAGAGATATGACTCTTGGATCACTCTTGGATCAAATGACACATCGTTTGAATTCAAAAGAGTTGACTTCTGGAGGGAATTTTAAATTATTTTCCAAAGGAGGCAACATCAAGTAAAAGAAGAAGACTTCATAGAGATGGAGGAGGCTTTTGTGTGTGGCGTGAGAAAGAGAGAAAGAGGGTTTGAATTAGAGATAGAGAGAGAAGAGGAGATTTTCTTCTTCTTCTAGTTTCTTCTAGGGATGTAAGAGGAGAGGGAAGGTGAGAGATTTCTTCATCATTACACTTCTAAGAGAGAATTGGGAGTGATTGTAAAGAGAAAAAAGCCTGGGGAGAACTTCTAGGGATTTTCTTGGCAAGGATTTTGAGATAAGTTGTATTTTTATTTATTTTGTTTTGTAAACTTATTTTTATATATGAAATCAGTGTTTTATAGTATCCTTTTCATGAATTCTGAGTATTATTCTTTATCCTTCTCC
>NW_018165376.1:0-756 GCF_001263595.1 Phalaenopsis equestris
TCTGATTATGAGGAGATGTGTGCTTTATGAAGAAACTGAACTAATTATTCAAAAATGCCATGATTCTGAATTTGGAGGACATTTTAGGAACGATAAAACTGCTTATAAAATTTTACAAGCTGGATTATATTGACCTACTATATTTAGAGATGTTTATAGATATATAAAAACTTGTAATCGATGTCAACGAGTAGATAATACATTTAGAAGAAATGAAATGCCTCTAAATTTTATATTGGAAGTTGAGATTTTTTATGTTTGGGGATTAGATTTTATGGGACCATTTATTCCTTCATTTGGGAACTTATATATATTAATTACAGTAGACTACGTCTCTAAGTGGATTGAAGCACAAGCTTTACCTCACTATGATGCTAAAAGTGTTTCAAGATTTTTAATGAAAAATATTTTCACTAGATACGGAATGCCTAGGATGATTATTACTGATGAAGGATCCCATTTTAGGAATAAATATATTCAAAGATTGACAGAAAAATTTAATATTAATCATAGAATCTCTACTGCTTATCACCCTCAAACCAGTGGATTAGCTGAAGTTTCTAATAGAGAGATTAAACAAATACTTGAAAAGACTGTAAACCCTAGTAGAATAGATTGGTCCACTAGATTGGATGTAGCATTATGGGCTTACAGGACTGCTTATAAAACTCTTATTGGAATGACTCCTTACAGACTGATTTTTGGAAAGACTTGTCACTTACCAGTAGAATTGGAGCATAAAGCATATTGGGCGAT
>NW_018165376.1:1332-25351 GCF_001263595.1 Phalaenopsis equestris
ACAAATTTGACTTTAACATTATTGAATATTATAATTATACATCTTAATCAAATCAGACACGTCTATAAAGTCTATAAAGTCGTGAATATTTATAATTAATATAATTATAAATATTAATTATGATTATAGTATAATAATAATAATTATACCATAATTATTATAATTGCGTTGACAAATGTGACTTTAACACAGTAGCTGGAAATTAAATCTTCTAGTAGCGTCATCAAATTATTGTATTTGTCGATTACAAAAAAAAGTCGGTCAACGATATGTATACTTGTGTAATATCTCATATTTAAATATAATAATTGCATTCTTATTTGCTTTGGAATCAAGTTTTTGATTTCATTGCAAAGTAAGAAATATAAGGAAATTGAGAATATAATCACGTAGTTTGTAGTACTGTCATAAAAGATCGGGATCAGTGAGGCATTGATTTCAATAAGTAATAATCATTGCATGAAAATATGACATTCAAGACACTTCAAGCCAATATTTTCCCTATCCCCAATGCAATACATCGGCTTACGTTAGAAGCGCTTAGAAAACTTCATTGAATGCAACAATTCAAAGATTTTTTTTCATTGATTTAATGTGAGACAATATGTATTTTTTGGCTTTATTATTTTACCTGCATTTTTCTTATATAGTCATAACCGACTACTATTCAAATACTTCTTCAGGTCCAATCTTGATTAGATGTTATTTTTTATTTTTTTCTTGATATTCATAACTGCATTAAATAGATTATCAAAAAAATTCTTCCTAATATGCATAACATTCAAAATATTCCTAATTTGATTGGTCCTTTAGTATGGAAGATAAAAAAAACCCTATGTTTTCTCCAGTTATGTGTAATGCCAAAATCTGGAACAACTCGAGGCTAGTTCGATTCTCAATTATCTTTTGTACTTCATTATTCATCAACAATAAATCACTTCTATTTCTTCTTGAGAGCACATGGTCTTTCAACTTTACTTTTGAAAAGTTCGGTTTTATTCCTCTAGAATAGATGATCACGCGCTAAGAACTTTCGATGACAATCAAATCAAAAAAATTTTCTTCCATGCTTTAAAGTGACTGCTTTGGACGTGTCCATGAAGTAGGAACAAGTCAGTTTCTAGCTTGTGCTCTAACTAGATAGCACCCCATAAGCTAGAAAATCATTGATTGTCCATATAAGAATAACTCTTAAGGTGGAAGTTCTGTTTCGTAGTAATATCATAAGTCAACATGTCTGTTTCTCACAATACCTGTAGCTCATCAATAAGAGGTTATAAATAAACATCAATGTTGACCTTTATGCAATGTAGATCTAGTATGATCAATACTAGAGAGAAGAACATCATAATCATAGACATATCAGAGGATAATATGGCATGATATTAACTGACCAACATGAATAGAGTATTACAGCGTGACTGTACGTAAGGTGTGAACCTCTATGTCCATAAGTTAAGCTTAACGTTACATGGCTCTTTTGCAAATTCATGATAACTATGACCAAAGTATTTATAGGCTTCACCAACTGAAGGATGAGTCATTACATTAGCACCAACAGATGTGCTACTATGCAATGTCATCTGAGGAGCTTTGTGTATAAAAGCAAACAATTGTTGAAGCCGCGGAAGGAGAGGAAAGTAAAAGAGAAGTTTGTAAGAAATATTATTCTACTTTTTACTCTTTCTCCCCCTTGGTTTGAACATATCAACACTATAAAATTAGCATTTCCCCTTAAGTTCATCTTCCTTGTAATATAGCATGCACTTTTTAACACAAAAATCTATATTTCATATAGTAACCCTAACTTTGACATTAATGTTTTTGTTCTATAAATATCTTAATGAACTAAATTATCTGCAGATTTCATCTATTTTAATAATGTTAATACCTGATTGAAGCATTCACTGGGCATGTTAAAATCAAATTTGATACTCATCATCTTAAGGCAACTGAATAACTTCATATGTGAAGTGCATCTTTCTCACAAAGATTTTTGTGCAACATTTGCGCTTGACTATTTAGTTCTTGATAATCATCAGGCTCACTCTCAAAAAAATGATCTATGTTTGCATAGAAAATCATTTCCTCATACATGTTATAATCACGAACATTTGGAGGAGCATAACTTGATGAGTCTCCAGCATGAATGTATTGAATCTCTGGTTCAAATTCACCATGAGAACTCCAATTCTAATAATCAAGTTTAAATCTCTTACAAAATGTATTTAACTTCACTCTGCCTGGCAAAAAGAACGCTTGATTCTTATGCTTCACACAGACACATCAAAACCTACCTTCTCAAAGGTAACAGACAGTTATGTTGCCTCCTACAAGAATTACTCAACACTAGCAAAAAATTTGTCAGTTGGTCATTTTATTCCAGGATATAATATGTTATACACATATGATCTCACTTTTCGAATATCCATCTGCAATATATATGTAGTTCTATAGATCAATATAAGTATATATTTGTCATTTTGACAATACTAACCTTATGTAATTACATGAGAATTGTGTGTTATGTATGCAGTTGCTCTAATATCTAGTCTACAAAAAAAATTTCAAAACATTAATTTGCAGTAAACTATAATGAAAATAATAAGACAAAATTTATCAACAACCACCTTTTCATATACCTACCACACATTTATTTTATACTTCATATGCATCTAATAAATACCATAAATTGCCTTTTTAAGCCTCTCCAAACTAGCCATATAGATTTTTTAGGATACAAATACTTTGTTCTCATTTTTTTTATCAATTTTTTAGGTATTATTGGGGATTTCCCAAATAAAAATTTAATATGTTGTTACATATAACATTTATTCATCTCCATAAGATATTTATAAGTCAATTCAACACACAATTGAATTTTTTTTATTAATAAATTGGTGATGAATAAACATCTTCTATCCCAGATGACTACCTCTCCTCTCTTGACATTCATCAATAATATGTCCTTCACACTCCAAAGCAAAAAAGAGTTGTTGAGTGCTAGTATAGACACCTCATTAAATCCACTTGCACTTTATTATATGAGGCACATATTCCTTTATTATTAAAGGTGGGCACTCATCTCATTATCTGAAATCACATAAACTTCCTAAGATTCAAATTTAAAGTCATTCACTCTCACTATCGACTCCTCCACCCAAAAACCAACATATAACCAACTACACGTTTATTAAATCCAATTTTAATAAATCTATTTATTAGTTTGATTTAACAAATTTAGTACCAAAAAAATGTATTTCAAATAGATTTAATTGGATTTAATCTTAATTGAGTCAAACATTAGTTTAGATTTAATAATAATTTGATTTAATAAATACCGATTTTCCAGATTTACTAAGTCCTACTATAAGCCATACATTTTTAATGAAGCAAACTTCTCTCATATTGCTTTGCATTACACATAATAACCACATTAAATTTAGTCATTACTTACGTAACACACAAAATAACAAATTTAGATGGAATGAAAATTAAAGAAACACAAATGTCATGAGGAGAGACTCAAGAGAGAATATATATATATATATAAATATATGAAATGTATGAGGAGTTTAGCTTGTTGAAGCCACAATTTGGATGGTGAAAATGTCATTGGAGTCGCTTGAGTTCACTGGACTGGTCACTTTCACTCGGATTCACCCTGAGGTCATCAGTTTCATTGCACAAAGCTGTTGAAACGAAGAAGGGGTGGGAAATGAGGTTTGGTCGGGATGGGCACAAATATTAGGGCATTTCTGGTCGCTTAGCATCGACCACCGCTACTAAGTTACTTAATAGGGGTGGCAATGGCCGACACTGATCGATAACCATTGACTTTAGCCACATTGCCCATTTTTTTTTTGCCCATTTTTTTTGGTTCAGCTCTACTGGTTGGGAAGGTGACCAAAATTTGATGCAAATTTTGTGTTAAATTAAAGGCCAACACGAACTCTGACGCTAATTAACAGTTTTCCTGTAGTGTAGAAAGTAATGCGAGGGCTATTCTCATTCTAGAATATCATCAACCTCATTATGAAAATTTTAGTCAGTGATATTGAAATAACACCTCTAAAGAATTTCTTCTTGAAATATGTGAAGTATATTTTGACAACATGCTTAGAAGAAATAAGCAAGGAAAATATATAATTTCTCCCTTGGATCTCTTGGCATTATAGCAATCAAGCTCAACTTTTTATGATTAGTAGAAATGACAAAAAGAATATAGAGAGGTGGTTGAATCTCCATATCCTTCCTTGAAAGCTAGCATTAATAATGAATAATCCGAAAGCCTTGAACTCGCAACCTTCAGAAATATAATTACTAACACATGAAAGCAACGGATTTTATTATGAAATGAAAATAATTAAAGTTTACTAATAATGCCGTACAAACATTTGTTGAACATTTGTTTTTGATTAAAAATAAATTAAATCAGCTTTTGAAAAAATTAGAGAAGCTTTAAAAGCCAGTTTTCTGACAAAAGAATAACCTTAGAAAAAGGAAAATCTAATATTCCTGTAATCAGGTATTCTAACATTCAACCTTGACCTAAACTTGATCTCAATATAGGACCAAGTAATAAAAATTTAGAAAACTTTCTTTCTAAATGAAAAAGAATGATCTCTAATAACTATAGAAGAAAATTCAAAGAATTCATCTACTGAAGATGAATGCCCTTATAAACAGGCTGATATTGACTTAGTTGAAGTTTTTCAAAACCTTCAGACAAATAATTTATTGGAATTAAAAAAATTAATTATCCAAAACCACCTCTTAAAAAGCATTATTATATCCTTTCTCTTATGGACGTCATTTTTCGTGAAATATCTAGTGGACACCATACGAAATATGATGTCTCTATGTGCTTGGAACATTTATTACCTTAGTGATCATCAAATCTTTGAAGAAAGTCACTAACTTAAAGGAGAAGAAAGAACGCACACAAGAAAATAAAAATAAAAATAAAAATTATAACTAAGCTCATAGAAGAGTTATAAATCAGCACCAGTCATATTTTATTATTTTATTCCAAATATTATGTGCTTATTTATCACATGAAAACAAAAGAAAAATACTCTACCGTCGGAGTGTCTCCACGTCACCTTTTTCATATAAAAGCCCACTTCCTCCCCCACGCACTCACATTCATCTCCAAGGCTTTAGCTCTCTTTGCCCACCTCTGTGCCTAATTTTTGGCTCACAAACCAGGATAAGCTGGTGAAGGAGGGAGAGGAAACTTTGGAACCCTTACCCTAAATATTATATTTCTCTCTATTTCTTTTAAATTTAAAGAAGGTATCACAACACAATTTAGCTGCAGTCGGCATTCTAGGTATGTGCTTCTTCTTCTTCTTCTTCTTCTTCTTCTCTCTCTTCTTCTTCTTCTTCTTCTTCTTCTTCTTCTTCTTCTTCTTCTTCTTCTTCTTCTTCTTCTTCTTCTTCTTCTTCTTCTTCTTCTTCTTCTCTCTCTCTCTCCCCAAATCCTTGAGATAGCTTTTTTGTAAACTTTATTAATTTTCTTAAATATTTAGATAGCTAAATAACAAATATTAACTTTTTGTTATTTGCAGTTGCCAAAGGTTCTTGGACTATTGTTTGGTATTATACAGATGGTGCTCTACTGCATCTACAAAGATGACAGATCCAACCTCGTTGATCCTACACATAACGAAATGGTCGTGCCCGAGATAGCGCTCGAAGTCTCTGATGACGCCTCGGCCGGCCATTGTGACACGAGAGTTGAAGAAAGTTGTTAGAGACACTACAAAAAAAAAAAAAAATTTAGCATCGTTTGTTTGAAGATATTTTTAAGAAACTGCTAAAAATATTTAAAAGATATAGAAAAATATTTAAAATCACTGCTAAAAGTCTTTTTAGTCCTAACAATTGCAATAATTTAAAATCCTTTGTAATGAAAAGAACGAAGATTTTTTCTATTGTAATTGATAGAGAGAAATAATCTACATAATTTGTTATACTAAGAGAGCTATAGTATAATTAGAATTAAAATACCTGTATAAGAAGATGTTGTAGGTGTACATCAACAATGGTTTGTATTTGGGTATTGTAAAATTGTGTTGTTATGCAAGCATTTTCAAAACTTGCTGATTTTACTTTCATTGGGCAATAGAAATCTATTGAGAAAATGATCATAAGAGATTTTATAAGACATTTCTCATCAAATTTTAAATTTTTATTATAGTTTGCACTTATTTTATTAATGATACATTTATTGTATTTTTTTGTGCTTATTACTACAAAGGAGAGTGGTATTTATATAAGTATTCTAAGATTTAGAACAGGAAGAAAAGTAAATTGAGAGCAGAAATTAAGCGTAAATATCAGCATATGGAATCGGTGTTAATTACACTAAATCTGGACAATTAATGTCATAGATTTATTTCCAATTTAACATTAGGACAATTAATGCAATTGATTTATTTCCAATTTAGCATATCTTTTAAGAAAAAAATACAAATTTTAGTATGACATAAATGATGATTCCAAATGAGGAATTTCTTATAAGATACCTGTCATGGCCAAGTATATTTTAGGTACAGTTACAGGTAATATTAGAAAGAGACGGCATAAAGTTTAAATAAAATGTTGAAATTTTTTTTTTCTTGATACGAAATAACAATTGCCGCTCGAAAATTGATTGATTTTAATTTTGACTCGGATTTTTTTAGGGTCGGCAATAGTTAAGCTTGAAATCAAAATGTTAACAGTAAACTGAGGCTGTTAAAGCTATCGAAGATCGATAATTCGCGAACATTCATCAATATTTTATCTTTAATCTTGTTTGTCATCATCGTTACACCAACTCGTTCATGAGTATTTCATTCACATTTTATCTGCAAGTGTAAAGCTAGTGATTCGTATGGGGTTAATAATTTGATATATTATTAATAATGCATTTGTTGTTATATGTATTTTCAAATTTTGCATGTTGAAATTGCACTTTAAGGAAGATTTTATGTTGTTTTTGTAAGTTCTAGCAAGAAAAGGATAAATAGGAATCAAACTGGAACGAATTGGATGTCGCAACAAAATTTGGTCGTTGGGCGCCTAGTCATGTGACCATTGGTGCCCAGGTGCTAGAACCCTTTGAAATTGGACAAATAAACCTGTTATGAGCTTGGCGCCAAGGCGCTAACCATTAGACATCAATATACTATATGAGCACATAGGCGCTGTAATAGTGGGCGCCTAGGCATCAGATGGACAGTTCCAAACTGAGAGCTTGGCTCGTAGGCACCTGTCGCTAGGCCCCTATGCGCCAAAAATGAAATTTATACTTGGTGCAGTTTAGACTTCGAGATCATAGGGAGAAAATATAAAAATGGCGGAGACAAAGCTTTGGAGGGCTTTTTGTTATGTTTACTTCTGTCTTTAGAGTGGAAGAAAATTATGGAGGAGAAGGTCATACATCTAGCAAGGAAGATAAATGTTTCAAAGCAAGATCAAAGAGATGGGTGAGATTGAGAGATTGAGTGTGTGCTTGTAATTCATCTATATTTGTTGAACTTAAGGGATATAAGTATTTTAAGTTTTTTGTTTGTTATTGAATACTGAGACGCTTGTATATTAGTTTTACCTTCAATTCAATGTTGATGCTGATGAAATTTAGCATGCTTAGTGAGTAGATTTTTTTGTTCTTTTTAGTTGTTGTAGTGTAGAGATAAGTGTTAAGCAAGTTTGTGTGAATTTTCTTATGAAATTTTTAATTAATGTTGGAATGACATAAAAACTCATGGAACATTAATTTTGTCAGTTAATTTGATATAATTAATCATGATTATATAATTTTGGAAGGAATCTTTACGGAGCGATTAAGTTATCCACACGATCTAATAAGAATAGGAATATCTCCTTTGAATTCATGCAAATTGATTAGGGAGCAAGATTGTCTTGGATTTTTCATTTGATATAGGGAACTAAACGAATGAATCGTTAACCTTTCTTAGACTACCGGAAGGAGAGAAGAAAGATTTTGTTGATTTCTTGTTTGAAACGTTCTATGAATCATTTTTTTAAGTTAAATCCCTACATAACCACTTCAATGGAGAATTCTTGGGACATATCTTAATCATAATTACTTTCACTTTTAAATCCTTATATAACCACTTCAATGGAGAATGCTTGGGACATATCTTAACCATCATTACTTTCACTTATTTATTTTTAAAACTTAGGTTTTGCTAATTTTCAAAAATTAGGGTAAGAAGTTCTATTAAACCTCAAAACTTCAACTTTTCAAGCTAAAACTACTGATTGTAGGCTAGAACTTTTTCAAATTGAATTTATCTAGTTCCCTGCGGCATCAACAACTGGACTCAAATCCCAGTGTTGTTGATACAACATGCATACTTGCATGAGCCACCCGAGCTTTACAGCACTTCGTGCGTGTCAAGTTTTTGACGTTGTTGTCGGAGAACGACACTGAATTTGAATTAGGAAATTTTAAGTTAAACTTTTCAATCTTAGATTTGAAAAACTATAGTGTTCACTATTTCTTGTTCAATTATTTTTTTTTCTTTACATTCAGAAAGCAAAAGTATCTTGTTTTAAATTTGTTGGTTGTGTATTTGTTTTTCATTTAGTAGTCTGTTTGAGTTATTTGTTTTTATTTGAACTATCGATTACTTTATTAGCAAAACGGTTATCTAGTTAGTATATGCGTACTTCAGGACCTTCTTGACTTGAATCCTACGATTACGAGCTTGAGATAATTGTAAAAAAATCAGAAAATAAAAAAGACTTCAACAATTTTTAGGAAAGATGGCTAACAATCCTCAGGATGACTAAGAAGCCCATAAACATCAAGAAATATCTAGACCTTTGAGAGATTTTGCTAACCCTACAGTAGATGAAATCCATCTTAGTATCCACAACCCTGCTATAGAAGCCAGTACTTGAATTGAAGCCTCCTATTATCTAAATGGTACAAAACAATCAGTTTGAGTAAACACCGCCTGAAGATCAAAACTTTCATTAAGCAAGTTTTTTTTAGATATGTGTGATACCTTTCACTATATAAAGCTAAATTTGTTAGTTTCGGGATCAATTAGAATATGGAGCGACTTGGCCCGAAAATTCTTAGCAAAATACTTTCTACCTTCAAAAACAGCCAAATTTTGGAATGATATAACTTTTTTTCTTACCACCATGAAGGTCAATCTATTCATGAAGTTTGGGAAAGTTCAAGGAACTTCTTAAGAAGTGCCCCCACCATGTGTTGTCTACTGGTTGATAATTGAGTTTTTTTTTTTTTTATAATGGGTTAGTAAAATCTCTACTTTTCTTAGTTGATGTTTATATAGGGAGAATATTTTACTAATTTATTAAGAATTTTTTTAAATATTTATGAGTAATTTTTTATTCTCATTTTTACAGTAATGATGATATGACTTTTATATTATCTTTTTGAAAATATTTTATTATATATGTTTTTTATGTTACTACTTGCTCGTGATAAAATTAAAAAATATAAAAAAAAGGTTATATTCAAAATTAAAAATATTTATTCTTAATAATAAAAAGTTGGGGTAGGAAAATGACATCTAAAAAAAAAGCTTTTTTTTCCCTAACTTCATGTGCCCTGGAGAGTCCAGTATGAAGTGACCGCGAGGGAGATCTAAAATTGCGACATATTTGTTCTTTACTTGTAAAAATAAAATTGTTAGCAGATTCAAGCTTAAGAAGGCAAGATAATTTAGAAGAAGAAAATTAAAATTTTTTAAAGATCAACAAACTGATCAAGTCCACCATCGACAAATTCAGTCGACGGGTCTATCTATTGTACCAATCGTCGAAACTCCCAAAAAGCCAGTCGAATGCAACAAGCCGACCGACCACTCATACCTCGATAGAAATGACCTCTACATGGTCATTCGCTTTGGTCGACCGAATCAAAACTCTTCTATCAGCTGTTTACCGTCATATCCAAATTCAAATTGTAATACAAATTTAGTATTACATTAGCCCATTGATTGTATTAAGAGTGGTTTCCACAATCTCTCTCTCTCTCTCTCTCTCTCTCTCTCTCTCTCTCTCTCTCTCTCTCTCTCTCTCTGAGGGTTATTTCCATAATTTCTTCCTTCTTTCTGTAATTGTAAAAGTGGGCATCATATAAATATGATGCTTGACCATGAATAAGAAGACGCTAGTCCAGGAACTATCGCCCAACCTCTCTATTGAGAATTTACTAACACTTCTTCTCTACTCCTCCCAGCCCTAACTCTCGAGGCATGTATCATCAATAAAATTTGTTACAGAGTTGCTGGCACATGAATTATAAGCATTAAATATTATACTTTCAATTTATATTTTAAGAAAATTATTAGGATATCAATAAATTCATAATTTGTGGTAACGTGCAGTATAACTCTCAAAATATAAATAAAAAAATGCAACAAAAAAAAAAAAGAAAAGATCTCAAACTGTCCTTAAACATTTATGTCATGTGAATCATAAGAAGAATGTACAACATTGGGCCTGTTTGGGGCAGCTTATTTGGTGCGGTGACGTTTTGAAAACGCACATGATCTATTTGGGCAAACTACGTTTTGACAGTTTATGCGTTTTCAAAACGCGGAAAACAACGTTTTCACACCGGACCTATCTAGGTGCAGTGGGAGCTTATTGACAACGATCTGACTTTTCCAAAAAAATAAAAATTTGTAATAGCAACCACACCTAACTTATTAGCAGATTATTCAATAAGCTACAGCTGCCCCAAACAGACACTGAAACATGAAGCGTTGCGCCTAACGTTCCCGAATCCCAATCACATACGCACTTTCCGAATCCCAGTTACGTGCCTATAAAAACTATTGTGATTGAGTTTAGTAGTTCATGCATTAAATACTAAACATACTTATTTTGTCCTTATTTGTTTTCTGGCAAGACAATCCTGCTGATATACTTGTTTGAATATGTATATTTAAATTAATATTCCATCAATAAAATTCCATTATCTCGCACGATTTTGATGGTATTACACGGATCTCGGGCTGATTTATTTCAACAAAATTATAGTCAAACCGACTTGCTCGACCAAAAAAACCTCAATGTTATCAAAATTGATCAATTAGATCCAATCAAGCCTAGATTGTCATTAAATAACTTTTGAAATTTTTCTGGACACATTTAGAAGGTCAAATGAATGTCGATTCTAACGTGACTTATTAAATCGGGCATCTTGACAATACGAATCCAACGAGCCTAAGATCACTCAATTTTATCATCACTAAGGAACTCAAATGTTCATCAAATGTCGTCCGATTGAGGGAAGCCCTTTGAGCTTTTCGATCAAAGTAATTATTATTTTTGCATTAATTGCACCCAGAACTCTATAAATATAGCCCCACCCCTCCATGAGGGAGAGAAGAGAACTTAAGGCCCCATAAAGAGCATGAATCTTCGAGAAGGAGTTGAAGTCCTGCACCACCACCGCCGAATGTCGTTAATCGTTATTGATCATCGTCAGCCATCGTCGGCCATCACTGACTTTCATCGACTGTCCTCTGACCGTCGTCGATCACAACAAATCTCCTTCGACCACCGTCAAACGTCATTGATCATCTTTGAACGTCGTCGATCACACCCAATCTCCGTCAAACATCGCCAAATGCTGTCAATCAGTGCCAACCACCGTCGACAACCACTGACTGGACATTGTCAAACATTATCGGTCACCACGCGTTTTTAGAAATAAATTCATCAACATGTCGACGTTATAACTTGGGAAACCTAGTAACCCTTTCCCACCTGTGGAAGGATTAGTTGCAACTTTAATCATCTTTCTACAGTGGACCTCTTCAGCTGAGCAAGACCGCATGGTTTTTCCCTTTTTCAGGTTTTCCACGTAAAATTTTTTTGTGTCATTATCAGTTGTTTTCTTTTATATGAGTGTTTTTTGAATTCTCATACAATGCTAAGATGATAATACAATGCTCTACCGCAGTGAATCTTCTACCACACATCGGTTTGGCGTTGTCTATAGGAAGAAAAGTCTCGTTCAACATGTTCTTCAACTCTAAGACATCATGCCTCTATTTCATTTTCCAATGATGTACATCAACTGGCAAAGGAACCTTCTTTACATCTTGAAGACCAATGTGGGCGTGAAACCATCACTGCAGTCTTGAAAGGTCGCTCACGTTAACGTCTAGGGCATGATTGTAGATTTGTTGTCTACTTGCATATTATTCAAACACAAAATCTTTTACAACTTGTTTCAAGCTTAGGGTAACCTTTATAATAGTCTCGAAAGGTCATTCACATTAATGTCCTAAGCAAAACTGACGTTGGGTAGTCATCCCTCATTTCATTCACACAACAAGAATTGAAATTACTCCTAAAGTGGGGACAATATTCGTCACAAAATACTCTTCCTCGGCATCACCTCATCTTACTGGAGTTCTTCTTCAACTGGATCAAGATGTTGATCTCTTCAAGGCTTGACAGATGGGCTTTTTTACAAGCTCGCATGGAAAACACTCTGCCGGGCGCAAAAGATTCAAAAACATAAATTAAAGAGTTTTCAAAAATTATTCTTGAGTATGACTACAACCATGTTTCTAAGAAAATTGGTCCATTGAGACCTACGTCGTAGTCTCAAGAAACACAATATCTCTGATACCTCGTTCTAGGCTTAATCTATCCTAGAAGGATTCACTTCAAACTTTTCCATTTGCAGTCGTCAAGGAAAAGCCTCGACATATAGCCTGACATATAGCCTTAGGTCAAAAATTCTTAGTGGATTTCCTTTGCCACTTCCATAACACATTACGATTGTTAAGCAAAATCTTCGACCAACAACCTAGGATAGGTTAACCCTCCTCAGTAGATTTCATATGACTTTGTTCATTACAAGTTAATATCATCGAGCATCTCTGATTATACAACTCAGAACTGGTCTTACAACCTTAATAAATTTTATTTTCAACCATGCCCTTAGAGGTCAAGCTAAAGAGGCAAAACTCGATAGGAAGATGCAGAACCACTGGAAGTTGAGCTCATGAGGCAAGACTCGGTTTGAAGCTATGACACTCCTAGAAGATAAGCTCAAGAAAGAAGTCTCGATAAGAAGCTACCATGCTCCTGGAAGTCATGCCCAAGTGACAAAACTCGTTGGGAAGATATGATACCCATGAAAGTTGAGCACAAGAGGTGAGGCTCAATGGGAAGCTCATATGCTACTAGAAATCAAGCCTAGTAGGCAAGACTTTATGAGAAGCTACCATGCTTCTGAAAAATGAGCCCAAGAGACAAATTTCAATAGGAAGCTAGTAGTGGATAGGGTCCACACTAGAAAGACTCTAAGATAGTATATGGTTGGGATAGTCTCCACTAAAAGGCCTCAGAAAGCTACAAGCTTCAGAAGACACGGGTACATGAAAGACCTGAGAAGGCTACAAACCTCTGAAGACATAGATACATCAAAGACCTTAAAAGGCTACAAACCTTAGAATATAGAAGTACACAAAAGATCTCAGAAGGCTATAAGCCGGAGAAGGTGTCAGATCAATTCAAGCTCCTATAAGGCATATGCTCGAGAGGGCACAACCTCAAAAAGCATGAGCCTGAAAAGGTACTTGATTCTCTATTTTATAATGTGTATGTGCTAACTTTAATTATAAAATTTTGTATAATTGAGAAGCCACATCAACCTTAGAAGCAACATCAAAAACGAACAAAGAAACATAATATCATTATCTAAAAATTTCAAATCAGATAATTAAAATGTTATAAATATCCTTGTTACAAAGGCTATAAGAGATATAATCACTACAAAAGCATGAAAATATCCCCTCAAAGTGTGGTGGAAAAACTATAGCATTTCCGAAGATCCCATTGGTCACCTGCTACACAGAAGGTGAACAACTTTCTTCTACGACACAGTATGCAAGAGGACCTCGTTTATCGCCTGCTACACAAGACAAGGAAGACTTTCTATAGTGTCATAACACGAAAAGGAATCCAGTTACTTGTCTTCTACACAGGTCGGGGATGAATTTTCTCTCGCAACAATGTGAAAGATGATCCTATTGCTCGTCTGTTATGGAGGACGAGGATGACTTTCCTCTTTGTCACAATGTGAAGGAAAACCCAATTGCTCGCCTGTTACGTATGATGGGGACGAATTTCCTCTTTACTGCAATGTGAAAGAAGATCTCGTTGATTGCCTTCTACATACGACGGGGATGAAATTCCTCTTAGCCACTACATAAAAGATGATCATGTGATTGTTTTTACGTAGGACGGGAAAGACTTTCCTCTTTGTCGCAACATAAAAGAAGATATTGTTGCTCGCTTGTTACGCAGACGGGGACGACTTTCCAATTGACTGCCATAAGAAAGAAGATCTCATTACGTACCATGCCAGGGGTGTCTTTACTCCTTGTCGCAGCATGAAAGAACATCACGTTGCTCGCCTGCTACGCAGCAGGACGAGGACAAATTTTCTCTTGCAGGACGAGGACAAATTTTCTCTTGGTCAAAAAGCAAAAGAAGATTTTGTTGCTCGCATGCTACACAAGGTGGGGATGACTTTTTTCTTCTGGAAAATCTCACTAGCAGAAAACTTCACTCTTAACGCTCCCTATTTTTCTCCTTCTCCTTCTCTTCTCTTATGGTTCTTTCCCTCATCCGTGACTTCTATTTACAAACTTAAGAGGAGGACTGGAGTCATAGACAATCATTAAAAAAACTAAAATTTGCATTAATTCGTGTCATTTCACCTTCCAGATTTTAGTCTTCCATCTCCCTCATTACGAAAAAGTGATTGCTGTTAAAAAAAAAAGAGGAAAAATCTTCTCAAATTCACCTTTTGGGTGGCTAAAATATGCTCAAATTCCACCTTTTTCGGTCAAAATCTTGCAACAGGTCCAAATCCTGCGGGTCCAGGTCTGCGCAGGTTCAAATTCCATCGGTTCAACTCCAAGACTGGTCTAAATCCCACAACCCGTGATCTGAATTCCCTGCGTCGGTCCAACTACCGTTGTCCTGTCTTTCAACCCTCCAAACTCCCACGGTGTTTTCCTGCCGGTCCGGCTCCCCACTCCCATTTATCCTGCCAGCTGTGCTAGATCATAGTTGCATTTTCACGGCCCGCCCGTTGGTCCACATAGCGGTCCGACGAAAATAATAATTTTCGTGCTTAACAAGAGATTCAAACCGCAAACTCCATGCAAAGAGCAACGGGAGGGCACCAACTAGCCTAAGCTCAATTTTCTTTTTAAAATACATTCTTATTTTATTTTAACAACAACAACAATATATATATATATATATATATATATCATGAAAAATAAAAATGCTTTCAGATTTTAATATTTTTGGGCGATGAAATTGATATTACCCGAAAATAGAGGGGCATTGATATTACCCAAAAATATGGGGGCTACGGATATGCCATCAACAAAAATTCATCACCGACACAAATCTCATGGCATGACATGGATCTCGAGGTGGTTTTTTGAGTAAGAAATATTCAATCCTCAATAAAAGATCATCCATAAATCGAATTTCAGCAAACTTACAGTTAAACAGACCAGCTCGACAAGAAGAATCCAATGTTACCAAAATTGGTCCAATCCGAACCAAATCAAGCCCAATCAAGTCGTTAAACTACTTTTGTATGTTTTTTGGACACATTTGGAAGATCAAACAAATGTCGTTTCTGACGAGTCTTGACAAGAAGAATCTAACGAGACCAAGATCACTTAATTCTAACATCATTAAGCCACTCAAATGTTCATCAACTGTCGTCCAATTGAGGGAAGCACTTTAAGTTTTCTGATAAAAGTAATTCATATTCATGCATTAACGACACCCACAACTCTATAAATAGAGCCCCATCAATCTCATCATGGGGAGAAACGAGCTTGAGGTATGAGGAAGAGCTTGAAGCTTTGAGAAGGAGTTGAAGTTTAACACCACCACCGCCGACTATAATCATCTGTATTTATTTGGGTCATTTGTAGCATAAATATGCAAGTTTTAAATTTGAAAATTTGAGTTCAGACAACTAACCAGTAAATGCTTATATTTTAAATTTAGTACAATGACATCATAGATCATACTACATAATTTTACCAACTACAAGGCAAGAAGAATGACGGTAAATAGAAGTGCAAACATTAGTAAAAACATTATAATTTTCTCACAATGGAAGAAAGGGCATAGCAAGGATAGTAATGCAGAAAGTTCACCATTAAAATATGAATGCAGAGACAATGTAGCTCTGCAAAAGGCAGACGCAGACGTGAAGTACTCATAAATATTGAAATCAACAGCAATCATGTTTAATGAAGAAGGCATTCAAAAACCATGCTTAAGGTGTTCAAAAACCAGCGACTAAAGCAATGCAACATGAATCTTTTCATTACAGAATATAGAATATATAGTTGTTTAACTATAACATTTTCTTGCGCAACAAAATATCAAAAATTCAATTATTTCACCATAGCATTTTTCCATGACAAAATGTCAAAAATACAATTGCTTGGTTATAATACTTTCTAGCTCAAAAAAATATCAAAAATGTTGCCTATAAGAGATTGATTAGGTCTTTCTAAATCTTCACTGTTCTCCATTTGTGACCATCATATCTGCTTCTATCTTTGTTCTTCACTTTCACCCAAATTCCTTTGAATTAAATACTACCAATATATTGTTTGTACTGGTTCTCTTGTAAGAAGTGTGCATAAATGAATATAAACATGTTATAGACATTTTCGTAAAAAAATATATTATTGAAACATTACAATTGATTGGAGATCGGATTTATTATGCAAACTAGAAAACATGTATCTTACATAAAAATGACTAAAAATATAAGAAACATGGTAAGAAAGATCTAACAAACTAAATCAACCTAATAAAAAAATACTACTGTTGGCATGAAATAAAGCAACAAGATATTGTGTATAAAAAGATATTGTATATAAACTCTGTCTTTGTATCATCATAAATTCAAATGTCTCTTGCAACAAAAAAATGATGGGTTCACTACAATTTCTTTTATTTTGTTTAGTCATTTTGAATGTCGTTTCATTTTGAATTTGATGCTTTGTTTTGTCATTTTGAATTAAATTTTTTTGTTGGCGAGGAAAGCTTCAGAAGTAAAACATTGTGTGATTTTTTAAAAGCAAGCCAAATTCAGAAGGAAATGAAACAAATTTGAAGTTTATGACCCAGCCCAAAAAATTTGGAAAGAAGGGCTGATTCCACAACAAACTCATTTTGATGCTTATCTCTCCTAACACATCGCCCTATTGGGGGTCCAACCCACTTTAGACTTTTAAAGATTCTGGAACATCTCTGTTTAAGGGTGATTAAACAGAATGTTCTAGAATCAAGGAAGTAGTTAATTATACCTGCCTAAGAGAGAAATGAGTGAGATACATCAACAGGAAGAATGGTAGTCTGGTCCATGAGAGACATTGATACACTACCGATGAATGAAGACAAAATCACCTGATTGTAGTAGGATAGGAAAATTACTCCCCAGCGGAGTCGCCAGAACTTGTCTGTTGATTTTTTTGTTGTTTTGGTAAATATATATTTGGTTTATGTTTAATAAGTATAATTTTGAAAGATGAGACCGGACATATCTCATATATCTAACAGTTCAAATAATCGATCATAATACCGTAAATGAAAGTCATCCCAACAGATGATCGTATCACTCGACAGTAGGCTCGATTATATAAAATAAGGAATTTATGACATTCATTTATTCTGTAAAATTTATGACCTACAATTCCCCTATATAATATAAAGACTAGACAGGTTTTAGATTATCTGGGTTTCTAATTTCTTATAGAGGCAAGCCCCATAGTTAATTTCATCTTATGCAACTAAAGTTGCCTAAGAAAACTTTAGGTGATTTTCTAGTGCACATGGGTCGTTAAAAGGCTTTGCAAATCAGACGAGGTGTTGGTCCTTTTATTGGGAGCAGTTTCGACTTTGTACCTGAACCTCCTTTTCTCTTCATTATAGCAGCATCATTTTCACTTCGGTGGGTATAAGTTCCACCTCTTGGAGCTCCACCTGATAGTGATAGGATAGAGTTTCGTTCCTTTGACCTTGGGGCTATCGAGGTTCCAACAGATGATGCAATTCATGGATTATTGATCAAGGATCTCTGGATGTGTTGAATCGTCTACCTTCACACCAGGCATACTTAAGATTCTAGTTGCTTGGGATGAAGGGTCCGTAATAATCTGACCCGACTACCTCTACCTCTAGGGATTACTCCTCCCTTCTTTTGACTACGCTTGTTGAACCCTATCGCTTCTTTTGTTTTCATTGATATCATCCCGATGACCTGATTATCAATGAGCTACCACCCATTTGGGATACAAAAATTTTCATCTACCCTTATAGCTCGGTGTGATTTAACATATAGGGATACCCCTGTCAAGTCGACTTGTTTATTTTGTAGACTTTGTATGTCGATGAGTCCTTGAAGCACATGGAATCATGAGAGACTCACCCTCCGCCCCTTGGCTTAGTGGGAGCTATGAAAGCATCAGAGCATTCCCATGCGAATTAACCATCCTTTGATAGCCCTGTACTAATTATCACTACTAATGTAAGCAAAACTCGTTTGGATCAAGAGTATTTATAGGCAACCCAAAAGATGTAATTAACCAAGTGGGATATGTCCCTTTCAGAGTACCCTGGACCCCTAAATAAGCAAACATACCCAAATCTTTGGTTGTAGGTAGTCTACATTGTTTAGGTGGACATATTTGACTTATTCTTTCGAGTTTTAACACACAAACTTTCTATTTTTTCTTTCTCTTATATGTCATCTTTGTCATATGTATATTTTTTCTTGTTCCTCTCTTTTCCTGATCATTCCTACAATCTGTAAGAGAGGCTTATTTGGATAAAAGAATTATACAAAAATTGACAAGCTGACGACTGCTTTTAAAAATAAAAAAGAGAAAGGAAAGAAAACACATTGTGGAAAGTGTCGTGGCAAGAGAATCTGGGAGGAATGACGAGGATATGTTACTGTTACATCACATATGTATGAGACATTATAGTCTTAGTTTACTGAGTCGGTTATATCCATCAATGTATAAAAATGTGAATAAGGAGAAACTAGTATGTGATATTAATGAGTTTGGCAAGCTCAAGAAGAGCTCTTATGTCAGTTCTAGGAAGCGGAGCTATTATGCATTTGATTTGATTCATGTTTATGTATGTAGAGCTTGTCTTACTAGTTTTATGAATGGTTATCATTATTTTACTATGTTTATTTATTTCTTTTCTCATGTTACCTTGATATACTTGATGAGATAGAAGAGTGAGGTGCTTGCTTGCTTTAAAAATTTTCACAAGGCAATCTAGACCCAATATGATGCATTTGTGAAGGTATTGAGATCTGATAATAGAACAAAATATATCAACAAAGCAAGACCACTTGTCAGCTCAAAGGATACAACACCAAACCACATACTCATATGCACCAGCACATAATGGAGAAGCAGAGAGGAATAAACTGCATCTTCTATAGGTAGCTAGGGGCATGATGATGGAAATGAATGTCCCATAGCAGTTATGGGAGCAAGTGTTGTTGACAGCTGCTTAATTGATTAACAGGTTGGCCTCAAGAGTGCTGGAGTGGAAGTCTCCTTGTTAGATTTTAAAATGAAATAATGGTGGGATTCTTCCATTCAAATTATTTGGATGTCTATGCTATGTGAAAGACAACAGACCATTTGTTAGGAAGTTGGAACCCAGAACTGTGAAATATGTGTTTATGGGTTATTCAGTTACTCCAAAAAAGTTATGTTTGCTAGATTCTGATTGAGAAGTGATTCTTTGTGAGTATGGATGTGTCATGCAGAGACTTTGAACCATACTACACTTTGGAGCTGAATTCGCCCTTCAATGATTGAATAGGCACTGAAGATAAGAGGCAAGAGAGTGAGTAGTAGTGGTGATGGAGTACTGCAAGTAAGAGCAATTTCATGTCCTATGATGTGGGATGAATTAACTAAGGAGATTGACCCCATATGTGATGGGACTCATGATGAAGGTGACTTAAGGTTGTATACAAGAAGAAGTAAGCAACTGATGGAACAAAGTTTGTAGTGCCAACAAGTCTGTTGTCCCGGTCTTCCCCAACTCTTAAGACATCTACACCATCCACATTTAATTCAAAACTCTCAAGTGATATTATTCCTCCATTGTCCACTCCCCCACCCCCACGTTAAGGAAGTCCTTTCACAGCAATGCAAGACACCCTCCTGTTCATTTTTGGGTGAGAACTTGACATTATGAACTTTATTTCTTATTCTAACATTTCACATTTGCATGGAGCTTTCATTGCATCATTGGATGCTATCCCTCGTCCAACGTTAAGGAAGACCTTTCACAGCAATGCAAGACATCCTCCTGATCATTTTTGGGTGAGAACTTGACATTATGAACTTTATTTCTTATTCTAACATTTCACATTTGCATGGGGCTTTCATTGCATCATTGGATGCTATCTCTATACTTAAGTGTTGGCATGTGGCTAAAGAGGATCCCCAATGGAAAGTAGCGATGCACGATGAGCTTAGAGCACTTGATAAAAATTGAATGTGGGAGATTGTACCACTCTAACAGGGAAGACAACTGAATGAAAGCGGGTCTTCATAGTAAAGAAAACTTCAGAAGGGGAGGTGGAGAGGTACAAAGCAAGATTAGTGGCAAAAGGGTACAGTTAGATGTATGACATTGACTATGATGAAATCTTTGCAACAATCAAAAAATGAGCAAGTTGAGAATAGTGGCTAGACTCCACCAACTAGATGAGAGGAATGAATTTCTTCATGGGGACCTATTGGAGGAGGTATATATGGAGATACCACCAGGACTCAGTACATCCCAGACAGTGGGCAAGGTGTACAGGCTCAGGAAGCCGCTATATTGCTTGAAGTAGTCTCCTCGAGCCTGGTTTGACGAGTTTAGAATGATAATGATTAGCATGGGAAATCACTAGGACAATGCAGACCACACGGTGTTCTTTCGACAACATGAAGGTCACATAACCATACTTTTTGTGTATGTGGATGACATAAGTATCACTGATGGTGATGAGGTAGAGATTGCTCAACTAAAGGGAAGATTGGGGATGCAATATGAGGTAATAGATCTAAGACAAATCAAATAGATTCTTGGGATTGAAGTGGCCTATGGAGCGGAGGGATGGTCCTATCATAGAGAAAGTATGTACTGTAACTTCTCGTGAACATTGTTATGCTAGGGTGCAAACCTCCATTCTCTCTAGCTAATGAGAAGGCCAAGCGCAGTACAGAGATAGGTGTATTAGTTAATTGTGAGAGACACCAGAGGCGGAAGGAACGTCTGATCTATCTGTGCCACACTCGACTTGATATTTCTTTTGTAGTAAGTTTGGAGAGCTGCTACATTCATCATCCAAGGAAGGGCCATATAGATGCATTGTATTTGATTCTAAGGTGTCTGAAGAGTACACCAGAGAAATGATTGATATTCACGAAGAATAGGCATGTAGATATTGAGGGCTTTTGTGACTTTGACTGGGCGAGTTGTACTGATGATAAGAGGTCTACATATGGATTCTACATATTCATAGGGAAAAACTTGGTCTCTTGGAAGAGTAAGAAACAATCGATAGTAGCGAGATCAATAGCAGAGGCAAAGTATATAGCCATGGTCGTAGGAGTTGTCGAGATGATGTGGTCGATGTGGTTGAGAGTCTTGTTGGTAGAGCTAAAGGTGGACCAAGGAGCTCACATGAAGTTGTGGGGCGACAATAATTCAACAATCAACATTACGAACAACCTAGTGCAACATGATAAAACCAAATATGTGGAGATTGATATGTTTTCATCAAGGAAAAGCTGAATAAAGAACTATTGAAACTAAGCCATGTAGTCACTAGAGAGTCATGTTTGTTTTGCAAGTTTGCGGTATAATTTAGTGGATACGCAATCGGGGGTATAACCCCGTGATCAGCGTTCCAAACGCCAGCGTGGTTAATCTTTTACCCACCTGCCCCTCTCCGTGCGACCTTTGTTCCCTAATCCCAACGATTTCGCTCCTCCCTCTGCACTTCCCACTCGCTCGAGAGTGGCAAAAAAAATCTATCTTCTTCTCTCTTCTTCACTCCTTTATTTGTTTCCTAATCTTCTCCTCCGCCGCTTTGCCCTAGATCGTGATCCCAAAGTTCTGTTCTCCATCCTGATCTTTATCCCTGCTTCTGTTCGCCATGTCGATCGCGACTCTCGCCTCTGTTCGTCATCTCGATCGCGAAATTGCCTCTGTTTGCCATCCCGATTGTGACATTGTTTCTTTCTGCTTCCTTCAGCATCCATGTATAAACCTCTACCTCTTCTTCAAATCATGTGTGGTTACTTTGGGTGTCTGCCTTCGGCCATCTCGGGATTCAGTTATATATTTTAGCTCACATGTTTTAAATGGCATATATGTTTGAAAGGATATACTTGACTTTGCGGAAGTTGACTTACGGTATTTATTTATGTGGTACGATATTTAGCTTGTTTTGCAGTATTGGGGCATGCTTTTGATGAGAAATGTGTTTCATATTTTCTAATAATAGTTGGTCTATATGATTTCAGTTTGAAAATTTATTGTTTGCTTATTTGAGATTTTCATGTCATGTGCTTTACAACACTTGGAACTTTGGGAGTCATTGATTTGGTTCGAAACCTTGTGTTTATGCGCTTTGTAAGGTTGATGAGCTTTATTTCCTTTGTCATCCTTAAGCAGTTACATGCATAACACCGAAATTTAAATACATATGTGCAGAATTTTCAAAATTTATTTTTTATGTGTTTCTATGTATATACCAATTTATTTAACCATTTATATTCATATGCTAAATTCTTATAGTTCAGAAAGTTTTCATTTTTCTTTACATATCTAACACTTCAATGACACCCCAACAGAGATAGTTAGGAAACTTAACATATTTTTTTATAGTGATAATATTAACTCAATGTGAAATATTTCATATCACAAATTCTTTCCCAAATGTTTTTTTCTAATATTAAGGACTTCTTCAATGTTTAAGGCTTTATTGGATTTGTGGATTTTTATGCTCAAGTTATTGGATTTTTTATGTGAAATTGTTGTAGCATTATTAAATTTTTTATGCTCACGCTGTTAAATGCATTCTTTTTTAATTTAACCTTTCACTAGTAAGTACTGCAATGAATAAGAACAAAGAAGTTGGATCATCTGCCATGTGGGACAGGGAAGCAACAAATATTTTATGTGATCTCTGTCTTAAGAAGGTGGAGTTAGGAAATAGACCTACGATATTTTTTAACAAAGAAGGTTGGCAGAATCTTATTGTCAAATTCAAGGAACTGACAAGAAGAGACTATGATAAGATGAAATTTAAGAACAAATGGGATCAATTAAAAAAGGATTGAAAATTTTGGAAAGAACTTAAGAGGGGAACTACATGTTTGGGTTGAGATCCAGTGCAGCGAACTATAGATGCTCCTAAGGATTCGTGGGTTTAAAAACTAGAGGTAAATACTTAACTTATATCATTTCCTTATTTCAATTTTGGATATATTGAACTGATTTAACTAATTCAATTTTCTATGTCATGCAGGTGGTGCCAGCAAGTAGGAAATTCAAAATGAATGGAATTGATCCAACAATGGAAGAGAAGCTTGATGGTATGTTTAGTGGGCTTGTTGCAACGGGAGCACATGCTTTCACCCCATCTGAACCTTACTTCATTGACACAACTGCTGTTCTTGGAACTGATAATGTAAGTGGCTCAAGAGAAGTGCCCTGCAAAATCCATAGGTCAGTGGAATCCTCATGTATTCCAAAACAGTGTAGGGTGGAGAAAAGGAAGAAAGGAGCCGCATTCATCAGAAGTATAATTGAAAAACTTACAGAATCCTGTACGGTTAAGCTTGCTGCATCATAGGATATATTTGTTGAGGGGTGCCTTGGAATTCTAAATAAACATGCT